>NC_136483.1:9622193-9812193 GCF_053919585.1 Euprymna scolopes | reverse complement strand
TGTCTGTCTGTATCTGTACATTTCCCTACCAAATTACTCTGTCAATTTTCAGTCCACAGACTCGACCTTTGACATAAGGAGCAGTGAGATGTGGGAAAACCTTTTTTATCAGTTTTCAGCTAGAAATTTAGCTGTGAAAGCGTCAAAGTTCAACGATTTGACCTTTGACAACTCTACCAAACCTCTACGAAAAACTCTTAAGATTTTAGATGTAGGTTACTTGGACATGAATCAAACGGTTTCACTTGATCTGTGTCCAAAACAATAAATGTTAAGGGGTCAAAATTTGGGTCAAAATTTAAAAATAAAATACTGCTTTGCCACGCTTTTTAATCGGTTTTGTGGCCGAAGATTTGGCTAGCACGGGGCCAAAGTTGAAAAGATTTTACCTTTGCGGTCTAAATATTTGAAATTTTACATAAGAGATATTCAGACATGCAGCAAGATTTTTATCAGTTTCGAAGATTTGGCTGTCGAGAGGTCAAAGTTGAAAGAGTTCACCTTCGCAGGCTCAATGATTACGTTGACTCAGTTTAATATTTTTGTGATGAGGAAAAATCTCGGCTAGTAAATTATTTAGAATGGTAAAGTAGAAACTAGGAAGGTATTTATTTCTCTCCCAGTGAGAAATATAACACACGGAAAGTAGAATTGAAAGATTAACACCTCCGAGAAAGAGCGCACTGATACTGTAAAAGATGGTTGGGCAACCTCGTCGGCATTCTCCGGTAAACTAACCCTTTCTCAAAGAGAGAAGGTAAAACCTGATAAGGATGACCTTCTACAAATGTACAGGCCCACTCTCATACCAATATCAATAGAAAAAAAATTAATTGTAGAAATGGTCCAGGTTCTGGCGATGTGAGGGCTGAGGAAACATTCTTGTCGATAGAGTATTGAGAACTAGGTAACAACTTAATTTTTATTTTGTTTTCGTTTTGAATTACACTAGTAACGATTTGAAAGAACAAAAAATTGTCTTGCTGTCACCTTTATCAGCATAATACATATTTTGGTCGATTATTTATTTGTTCTAAGTAAACAAATGTGACGAAATAATCATTTTAAATATAAAAATAATTGCCATTGCTCACGCTTTATTTTTCTAATTCTTAGAACTAATCTGTTGTCCTGACTAGAATATTATTTTTTTAATATTAAACAATAAGTATGCGAACGATTATTCTTTCATTTTCCTTGAAGGGTATGTGAGTTGTGTAATAAGTAACCGAGGAAAAATGTAGCTTTAGTTTGAAATATACAGGAATTTGGTCAGAAAACAATGCACATTGGTTTATGATGGCTCAACTTATGTTGCCAATACATGGACGTTTCATCTCTCTGTAGCAGGTATTTACAGTGTTATACTCTAGGAAAGCAACTTCTTACATAGATGTACGTCGGAAACAAATATGCGTCATAGAAATCCTGGAAAAAGTGAATTGAGAACGATGGTGACTACATAGAAAAATGACTTATTATTATACCACTTTCGTTTTAGCCGCCCTTTCAGTTTTTCGAATCAAAATAGGAGGTTTACTTTTGGGACAATTCTCGTATGAAAAAGTATGTCCGGACGTTGATGCACAGCCATTGTTCATCGCTGGCAAGAGTTAAACGAGATTGGTGGTTACTATGTGGAAAATAAATTCCAGAGTACAAAGGGTCACTTATCTTAATGGTACCACTCCTGTCCTCGTAGCTCTTCAACTTTTGGAGTTAAACAGGAAGCTTTACTTTTCTAACAACACCCGTATGTTTGAAAACTGAAAGTAACAGTTGTGGTTAGTATGAAATAAACCTTTAATACATTGGTTTGTATAAACACAAAAGTTGCTTTCAATACTGATTAAAAACAACATAATCAATAAATGTAATTCTTTGGTACCTTAAGCATTATTGTGATATCATAAACATATACGGCATAATCACGTTCACACGCCGGTTCCCGCTGGATTACCGAAGTTAAGCAACATTGAACCTGGTAAGTACTAAATGGGCGACTATTTAGGACTTTAAAGTGATGTACGTGCTCTTCGCTTGTCCCGGCATTGTTCCCAGTCGTTATGGACTTCTCGCCACTGGACTCAATTAGTGCTGATTAAGGAGAGGTGTGATTGGCGATTGCGCCACCCTATGCCTCACAATAACACGAACAAGGGTATCCTTAGTCTTTCGAGAGCGAACGGAGGCATTGATTGTGATATTATGCAAATAAAAAGGTTTTTATAAGTAATATAATTGTTTATCTACAATTAGTAGAATTATAGGGAATCTACGTTTCAGTCAATATATAGAAGTAAAGGGAGGAGGAAATGTGAAAAGAAAGAATATATATAATAAAAAAGGGTAGAGAGAAAAAGAGAGATATTATATATATATTAAGACATAAGCAAGGTATTAGATTAAGATAAGAGACGAGATTCTTAAAATTAATAAAAAATAGTACACTGAGAGTGATGATAGGATGAAGAGAGAAACGGGTGGATGGTAGAGGGGAACGGAGAAAAAGAGAGAGAGAGAAAAGAAAGATAAGAAAAAATCATTATAAATATATACGAAAAAGTAGGTAAGAAAGAGAATAAAATAAAGAAATGAAAGAAAAAAGCACGATGATAAAAACGCAGTAAATATAAGTAAACGCAAAAGGCTCTAAATATAAATCTAATACATAAATATAAATCTAACACATAAATATAAATCTAATACATAAATATAAATCTAATACATAAATATAAATCAAATACATAAATATAAATCTAATATATACATATAAATCTAACACATAAATATAAATCTAATATATAAATATAAATCTAATACATAAATATAAATCTAATACATAAATATAAATCTAATACATAAATATAAATCTAATATATAAATATAAATCTAATACATAAATATAAATCTAATACATAAATATAAATCTAATAAATAAATATAAATCTAATACATAAATATAAATCTAATATATAAATATAAATCTAATACATAAATATAAATCTAATACATAAATATAAATCTAATAAATAAATATAAATCTAATACATAAATATAAATCTAATACATAAATATAAATCTAATACATAAATATAAATCTAATATATAAATATAAATCTAATACATAAATATAAATCTAATACATAAATATAAATCTAATATATAAATATAAATCTAATATATAAATATAAATATAATACATAAATATAAATCTAACACATAAATATAAATCTAATACATAAATATAAATCTAATACATAAATAGAAATCTAATACATAAATATAAATCTAATACATAAATATAAATCTAATATATAAATATAAATCTAATACATAAATATAAATCTAATACATAAATATAAATCTAATACATAAATATAAATCTAATATATAAATATAAATCTAATATATAAATATAAATCTAATACATAAATATAAATCTAATATATAAATATAAATCTAATACATAAATATAAATCTAATATATAAATATAAATCTAATATATAAATATAAATCTAATATATAAATATAAATCTAATATATAAATATAAGTCTAATACATAAATATAAGTCTAATATATAAATATAAATCTAATATATAAATATAAATCTAATATATAAATATAAATGTAATACATAAATATAAATCTAATACATAAATATTAATCTAATACATAAATATTAATCTTATATATAAATATAAATCTAATATATAAATATAAATCTAATATATAAATATAAATCTAATATATAAATATAAATCTAATACATAAATATAAATCTAATACATAAATATAAATCTAATACATAAATATAAATCTAATACATAAATATAAATCTAATATATAAATATAAATCTAATATATAAATATAAATCTAATATATAAATATAAACCTAATACATAAATATAAATCTAATACATAAATATAAATCTAATATATAAATATAAATCTAATATATAAATATAAATCTAATACATAAATATAAATCTAATATATAAATATAAATGTAATATATAAATATAAATCTAATATATAAATATAAATCTAATACATAAATATAAATCTAATATATAAATATAAATCTAATATATAAATATAAATCTAATACATAAATATTAATCTAATAGATAAATATAAATCTAATATATAAATATAAATCTAATACATAAATATAAATCTAATACATAAATATAAATCTAATATATAAATATAAATCTAATACATAAATATAAATCTAATACATAAATATAAATCTAATACATAAATATAAATCTAATACATAAATATAAATCTAATACATAAATATAAATCTAATACATAAATATAAATCTAATACATAAATATAAATCTAATATATAAATATAAATCTAATACATAAATATAAATCTAATACATAAATATAAATCTAATATATAAATATAAATCTAATACATAAATATAAATCTAATATATAAATATAAATCTAATATATAAATATAAATCTAATATATAAATTTAAATCTAATATATAAATATAAATCTAATACATAAATATAAATCTAATATATAAATATAAATCTAATATATAAATATAAATCTAATACATAAATATAAATCTAATACATAAATATAAATCTAATACATAAATATAAATCTAATATATAAATATAAATCTAATACATAAATATAAATCTAATACATAAATATAAATCTAATACATAAATATAAATCTAATATATAAATATAAATCTAATACATAAATATAAATCTAATATATAAATATAAATCTAATACATAAATATAAATCTAATATATAAATATAAATCTAATACATAAATATAAATCTAATATATAAATATAAATCTAATATATAAATATAAATCTAATATATAAATATAAATCTAATATATAAATATAAATCTAATACATAAATATAAATCTAATACATAAATATAAATCTAATATGTAAATATAAATCTAATACATAAATATAAATCTAATATATAAATATAAATCTAATATATAAATATAAATCTAATACATAAATATAAATCTAATATATAAATATAAATCTAATATATAAATATAAATCTAATATATAAATATAAATCTAATATATAAATATAAATCTAATACATAAATATAAATCTTATATATAAATATAAATCTCATATATAAATATAAATCTAATATATAAATATAAATCTAATACATAAATATAAATCTAATACATAAATAGAAATCTAATACATTAATATAAATCTAATATATAAATATAAATCTAATACATAAATATAAATCTAATACATAAATATAAATCTAATACATAAATATAAATCTAATATATAAATATAAATCTAATACATAAATATAAATCTAATACATAAATATAAATCTAATACATAAATATAAATCTAATATATAAATATAAATCTAATACATAAATATAAATCTAATACATAAATATAAATCTAATATATAAATATAAATCTAATACATAAATATAAATCTAATATATAAATATAAATCTAATACATAAATATAAATCTAATATATAAATCTAAATCTAATACATAAATATAAATCTAATATATAACTCTGTTCCGTCTGCCTGCTTCCCTCCGGACTACAATTTGGATGTCTTCAAGTCCAATGTTAACAACTTCCTAATGAACCGCCGCCTTAAGTAAACACTTCAGCAAATCTCCTCACTAACTTTATGTACTTGCAATAACCCTTATCCCTGAGTGGCTTCCGGGCCTTGATAAGTGGTGATCACTGTGTAAAAAAAAAATAAAATAAAAATATAAAATGCTATATGTCTGTCTGTCTCCATATTTTCAAACTCTTTAGGCTGGTGCACCTGCTACTGGCCTCTCGCCCCTGGATATGGTCCAAACGAGAGTAACCAACCTGATAGGTTTTGAACTGTCATCCGAGCTGCAACCACTGGCCCACCGACTAAATGCTGCATCAATCTACCTGTTTTACAAGTGAATGCCCGACAAACTAAAAGCCCTTGCACCCCCTCGATGTAAATACGCCCGGCAAACTCGACAAACAGCAAAGTCCCACCCTTACAAAGTAGAGATCCATAGATGTAACAAAGCCTTCTACTCTAATAGTTTTTTTTCCTCCAGAACTGCTAGACTCTGGAACTCTTTCCAAGTTGATGTTTTCCCAACTGTACTGAAATGCAGAAGATCAATTGGGATTTGAACAGATAATTTACTGCTCAACTCTCTACATAGTATCCATGCAACTATTGTCCCCCATAGTAGCCCCCTACTTCAAAGTGGTTTCGGAGTGCAAATAGAATTACAAAAAATTATATGGGACATATCAGTAAGTTAGCTTGCTGAAATATTGAAAGATTTTTATTAAAAAAAAAAAAAAAATAAAACTCAATAGATATTTAACTTTCACTTCATCTGTTCAGTTTTCGCCTTCCTTTCATTTTTCTGGACTTTTGCATTGCTCTCAGATTATCTAATCTCTTTATTTTATATTTATCTTCATCGGCAATGTTTAAAGAAAACTACCGATTCCTCTTTTATATATTTAGACACACACACACACACACACATATATATATACTTATTTACTATACTAATTATTTACTACAATAGATATTAAATACCTAAAGACACTAGTGTTCCATCGAGAATCATCAGTGCAGAGTGTCACGAATAACACCTGTCGAGAAATTCAAATTTGCTTCGAAGTCATCTATGACTCCATCAGCAAGGACCAAATCTATTCGGCCACTGTTAACCGCAAGAAATATTGTTGAACTTTAAACATTTATTTAAAAAAACATATTTTAACGTCTGTATAACATATATACGGCACAATTGCGTTGACACACCGGTTCTCGTCAGATCACCGAAGTTAAGAAACGTTGAGCTTAGCCAGTACCAGATTGGTTACTATTTGGGAAGGCTAAACGCCGTATGTGTTTTCCGCTTATCTCGGCGTTGTTTCAAGCCGCCCCGAACCTTCACTTTCCACTGGTATTCAACAATATCGACTCAGGAGAGTTGTGGTTGTGATTGCGCAACTCTGGCCACAAAAAATTTCACGCCCAGGCACCTTACAGTGAGCATTCATAGTCTGTCAAAGGAAGGATATATATATATATATATATATATATATATATAAATGTATATATACATATATATGTATATATATATGTATATACAAATATATGCATATATATATATACAAATATATGTATATATATATATATATATATATATATATATATACAAATATATGCATATATACAGTGATGATCATATTTATTGGCACGGTAAAATAAAAGTTAAATTTTGTCTAATAAATTCTAAAAAAGGGATTAAATTAAAGAAAATAACAAAGTATATTATGTATTTTTAACGGGCCTTTCCGATGCAGCAATTGGATTTTAGAAAAAATAAATAACAAAGGAACAACAAACATAATTGCAAAAAACCCTTGTTCAAAATTATTGGCACGGCTTTGTTTTTCTTTTAGTATCAGTATAATATCAATCAATTTCCGGTTTACGTGCTTTCTGAACTTTTTATAGCCATATTATGCTTGTTTAACGCTAATTCAGTGAATAATTTTTTTCAGATAATTTTTAGATAGCGATTTATTTAAACTATTATAAGTGACTAAATTATAATTTTCAATCGCCATGGTTAAAACTAAGGAACACAGCGAAGACGTCAGGAAGCTTGTTGTAGCATGCCATACCAATGGGGAGGGCTATGATAAGATTTCAAAGAAGCTAAACCTTCCCAAATCCACTGTTAGAGCCATAATAAACAAGTTCAAATCGCAAGGCCACGTTATGAGTTTAGAGGGTAGAGGGAGAAAAAGGATTCTTTCCCCAAGAGATGAACGGAAAATTGTTCGACAAGTAAAACAAAACCCAAGGATCTCTGTTGGGGAGATTGTTGATGAACAGAGCACCTCTGGAGTGAATGTATCTCGACATACAGTTGGTAGAGTTTTGAAGAGAGCTGGTTTAAAAGCATGTCGTCCGAGAAAGACTCCCTTATTGAAGCCTATGCACCTGAAAGCAAGGCTAGCCTTTGCAAAACGTCATATTGATAAAGATGTTGCATTCTGGAAACGTGTTCTATGGACTGACGAAACGAAAATAGAGTTATTTGGCCATAATAAAGTGTCTTATATTTACAGAAAATCTGGCGAAGCTTTCCTGCCTAAGAACACCATACCCACAGTGAAGCACGGTGGAGGCAGTTTGATGTTTTGGGGATCCTTTGCTGCCTCTGGACCAGGGCGACTTGTTAAGGTCACAGGTAGCATAAAAAAGGAAGATTATGTTAAAATATTGGATGAAAACCTGAAAGACTCTGCTAAAGAGCTCTCACTTGGTCGTCGTTGGTGGTTCATGCAAGATAATGACCCAAAGCATTCGGCTAAACTGACTAAGAAATGGCTTGAGGACAATCATATTAATGTTTTGGAGTGGCCATCACAAAGCCCAGACCTTAATCCAATTGAAAATTTATGGAGAACATTAAAATTGAGGGTAATGCAAAGGAAGCCTAAGAATCTTATTCAATTGGAGGATTATTGTCACGAAGAGTGGGCTAAAATTACTACTGAAGAGTGCAACAACTTGGTTGTAAACTATGAAAAGCGACTGAGGAAGGTAATCAAGGCACAAAGGCTAAACAATTGATTATTAAATAAATCGTGCCAATAATTTTGAACAAGGGTTTTTTGCAATTATGTTTGTTGTTCCTTTGTTATTTATTTTTTCTAAAATCCGATTGCTGCATCGGAAAGGCCAGTTAAAAATACATAATATACTTTGTTATTTTCTTTAATTTAATCCCTTTTTTAGAATTTATTAGACAAAATTTAACATTTATTTTACCGTGCCAATAAATATGATCATCACTGTATATATGTATATACAAATATATGTATATATATGTATATACATATATATATGTATATATACATGTATATATGTATATATATATATATATATATATATATATCTATATATATCTATAATATAAAGCTGAACGTCTGTGTGTATGTCTGGTCACGAATAGACTCCTATATAGTTGACTATTATAGAAAACTGATCCCATATAATGATAGAAGATGTATCGAGACACAGGAATGAGTATGTTTGATCTGGCATAATGATGATTTATTAAAAATGTGGGGTCAGCGTATGCGCCTGGTCCACAAAAAAAAAATTAAAAATTAAAAAAAAAAAAACGTTTACAAGTTTTTTGGATATAGATGTACATAATAATACTTTGATAATTATGTTTTATCTTAAATTGGGATAGCATAATATAATCGTGGGGTCTGAATAGAAATGGAAAATAGGCACAAACTGTAATAATGACTTTTCATATCTATCTGCGTAAGTATACTTTGATAATTATGTTTCAGTTTGAATAAATAGGGTATAATAAAATTATGAGGGGTTCGTTCGTGCCTACCCTCCATAGAATGGAATATGTCACAAAGCTTAACAAGGTTTTTCAATATAGATCCACAGAATACTGTGATAGGTGTTTCAGTATGAACAGGTATGGTATAATAAATTATGGGGTTTATCTATTTTATTTTTACTTTCATCATATTTTGCTTTGGTTTTAATACCCCCAAATTCGAAGCTATCTCTTTACAACCCTTCCTTTTCATAACCTATCATACTTTCATAAATCAGAGTCCATCTTCTGTAGGCTGTTTTTGAACCCAGTCAACGACGGGTACTTTTGCTAGTATATATATATATATATATATATATATATATATATATATATATATATATATATATATATATATATATATATATATATATATATAACACTTTGTGCGTGTATCTGTGTGAATATATATATAAGAAGCTTTATCAACGCACAGGCAGGAGACCCAAGCCTATGAAATTTAAAAAACGATGTTTTGCTTAGACGGGGGCGCGTTCCAAATTAATGGTTTTGTGTAAAGCATAATGAAAACATGACACCTGGCATTTGCATTTTAAACTTCTGGTATATAAAATAACTGCATAAACACATCAGAAGGTTCTCTACAGTGCAATGTAAACTACAATGTGTTGTGGAATAGGTCATTGAGGCAAGGCATATAAAGCTTTCTCTCGGGGCAACGCGGTAGGTTCCTGGTTGGAGCAAGCAATCAATTGATTTGATTAAAAAATGGCCGATTTTACTGATTCCGACGAAAATAAAATTACTGAAGTGTGAAACATTACTTGATCTTCCTACAATCCCGGCAACGTCGGATCTTCCTGCTAGTTATGTATAGATCCTTATTTCTACACACATGTCTCACCTGTGGCTAAATCATGGATGTACATTAGAAAACAAAACAGACACCTAAATCATTGGTTAGATTTACTTCATACGTCATAAAAAAAAAGTTCAATAAAAACAAAAAAAAACAAACTTTTTTTTTATTTGGAACTTTTTTAATAGTCGCTTACGAGAAAAGTAATTCTGAAAACTGTAAATTAATAAACAACATAATTAACTTTTGTGCATTCATTTTGTCTTTGCCTTCTTCATAGGATGTGTTGGCTGAAACGTGGTTGAACAACACCAAATTTGATGATGAGGATAACAGTCCGCAAGAAAAATGAATACACAAATTGTTAAACCTCATTTCAAAGGATTCCAAAAATAATTCCAAATGAAAAAATAAAAATGGAAGAGAAATTAAGACAATCAAATACAGATATTCAGTTTAAAAAATTCTAATGTATGCACATATGTAGCCAATAATCGTTTTATTAATAAACATTTATACTTAATAAATATTTTTATTGTGATCAACATCTTTTAGCATTAAGGTTAGAATCAAAGTACGAAAATATCAACATTAAAAATCTCATAACGATGTAAATAGAGAACGGAGGTATTCATCAAGTCTCAACCACCTGCACACAATATATATATATATATATATATATATATATATATATATATATATATATATATAATTAGGAACTGAAATGAAATATCGTATGTGGAAGCAGCTTGTACGTAGAAATTGTGTGCTTATTAAGCCTTCACTTGTAACAATGAAAATCTTGATAAATACTTTCTTACGACACCTCGTCCAGTTCTTATAAAGAAAATAAAAATAAAAAGACAAATTTAACACCAACAAACACATATATATTCCTGTGGTATAAATGTACATACATATAAATCAATAAATATAGTTGTATATATATATATATATATATATATATATATATATATATATATATATACATATGTATATATATACATATGTATATATATACATATATATATGTTTATGTATAATTGTATATATATATGTAGAGATGAAAATATATATACATACGTATATATGTGTGTGTGTGTGTGTGTGCGCGCGCGCGCGTGTGTGTGTGTGTGTGTGCGTGTATTTGTATGTATGTATATTCTTATACAATATTAGTTTCCTGTAAATCGTTTTTCGCTTGCGCACTGATTATCAACACAGGAAATAACAACACGCTCAGAGTCGGACTCATAAATAATGATTTCTCCATTACGAGTGAAGGAGTGTCGGGGAAAGGTTATTTCAGGTGTCGCTTCTCTAATGGAAACGTGATCAGAACAAGAAGCCACCTTGTCATGTCTTCTGTTTCCTCCAGTCAAAGATGTGTGACTCGCCAAAACTACTTCAAACACCTGCTTGAGTCAAGTTTACTTGACATCAGAGATAACGCAAATCTCTCCCTCTCTCACTTCCTCTAACTCACCCACCAATATGTATGTAACAAACACACACACACACCCACACACACACACATATATATATATATATATATATATATATATATATATATATATATATATAACTACTTCATTTACTCACATAAATTAATATACGAAAGTAATAATTTATGCGTAAACTTAACGTATTTACTTCAAAAGTACTCAATACGTAGGTAGAGCTAGTTAGTAAGTTTTGAAATATATATGGCGATTAAGCTACACTGAATATTCCGCGTTTTATCCACTCTAGGACTCTTCAGGCTTATACGCATATATATATATATAGTAAGCTATAAAATATATATGGCGATTAAGCTATACTGAATTACTGAATATTCTGCGTTTCATCCACTCTAGAATTCCTCAGGCTTATACGCATAAGCCTGACGAGTCCTAGTGTGGATGAAACGCGGAATATTCAGTGTAGCTTAATCGCCATATATATTTTATAACTTACTATATATATATATATATATATATATATATATATATATATATATATATATATATATATATACTAGCAGTTTAGCCCGGCTTTGCTCGGGCCCTTAATACTGTTCATAACTTCATGTGCATATATATATATATATATATATATATATATATATATATATATATATATATTAAAAATTTGACCCATATCCAAGTAACCTACATCTAATACTTCCAGTGTTTAGACCCAAAATTGGCGGAGTAGTTATGTAGAGTCTGCAAAGATCAACTCTTTCAGATGTGATATTTTGGCAGCCAAATTATCGCCCAAAACTCTTTATGTAAAATTTTAAATGTTTAGACCCAAAATTGGCTGAATAGTTTGCTAGAGACTGAAAGGTCAAATATGTTTAACTTTGTTCTCTTGGCAGCCAGATTCTTGGCCAAAAACCAATTAAAAAGCTTGCACCATGTCTAAATACACTTTATATGGAATTTTAAATGTTTAGACAAAAAATTAACTGAGTAATTTGGTAGAGACTGCAGTGGTCTAATTGATATTTATTAAAACAAATCGAATTGATATCTTAAAAGTTGGTATGGATAGAGAAATGTAGAATTTTTCTCATTTATCAACGATATAAGCGGTCGATGCTGCTGCTACTGCTGATGCTGTAAACGTGATTAGTAGAAATAGCTCTAGTTTAGCAATGTCCCAAGCAGGATGAAGTTTTACTTTTAAAGAAACTAAAACGAAATAAACTTTTCATTGCGGTGTCTATAGAGAACGAACATGCATACACACGGACAAGGTTCTTTTTATATAATCATATACAGACGGATAGATAAAATTAATTTGTTCGAATATTTATACTCAAGTATACTTAAGAATTATAAAAATTAATAATCATAAAATTTAATAAATAAAAATTATAACAAGTAGAAATTTTAGTAATTAATAAAGTAGAATGATATCAAATCCATTTAAAATGACTAAATATATTTTAATAGTATTAGTAGTATACGAGTACCTTACAATCTTATTATAACGTGTCCGAAATAAACGAACGAAATATAAATAAACAAATTAAGGTCTGCATTTTTTTTCACAAAAGCATTCATTATCGGTACATTACTCACCACTTAAAAAGATCTATTGCTGCCACATATTCATTTTACACGGAACGAGTTTCCTCTTTCTTCCGACCGCATACCGGTCACAGCCAGCCCATTCTTGCCCTCGACATTACACTTTAATTTTCTTCGACGCGCACTTTGTTTCTCTCCGAGCGCCTGCTGAAAGTTTTCCTTTTTTTCTTTTTATTTACGCGCAATCTTCCTAATTTGCATATGCGCGTTTTTCGACCACTGCTGCTGCTGATCTCTTCAGAAACCAATCATTTTGTGCCTCTGCTGATACTTATCTACGCACTCACATGAACCATGTTTCGTTATGCAGTTGGCACCCTTGATTAATCGTTAGAATATTATTTTTAGTGCACATTTTAAAACGTTATCTATTATTTTCTAGGTATTTCTATATAACTTATTTAAGATTTTTCCATTAATAATCTTTTAATATTTTTGTGAAGTGTATAGTGTTTCGAATTAAAAAATAATTATCAGCATAAATTTTCTAATTCAACAAAATGTTGTGCATCTCTAAATATTTATAATGAATGAAATCAAAATTTACAAAAAAAAAAGAAAATAATTTTTTTTTTAAATACAGACATGAGTAATTATCATTTAATTGCTGCACACACGTAGTCATCTTGATCAACAGCTGTCGTGCAGCTATAATGAGGACCTTGAGTACTCTCCTGCCGAATTTGTTTATAGAATATCTATATCTTTGCAAAACCAGATGTTGGCCTTGGCAGATTTTACGGCACACATATACAACTCTGTATATAAACAGACTGCAATTATTATTTTACTAAGTTATCACATTTGAAGCCTCAGCAGCTCGCCGTTAAATTTTCACCCTTGAAAAACATTTCTTCATGAAACCATGTTTTATCGGATATTAGCATGTACTAACTGTTCATCCTGAATTAAATAATTTTTTTAAATAATCATATGAAAAATTATGTAATATAAAATATATATTATGTAAAACAGTTTAGACATTACTTTTGGTTATTGGTCTTGGATATGACCTTAAACTATATCCGATGTCAAGGCCCCAGCTTGCGGGCTTTGGGGAGTGTGGAGCCACCCTTTAATTGCCATTGCTCCCAGCTCCCTCTGACCCGGACTGGTAGTACCTGTTAGAGTCCCAAATATGGGTTAAATAGAAACCGACTTACGAAAAAAACAAAAACAAAACAAAACAAATATACTCTATTAAAAATTGTTCTTCAAAATCACTGAATTTGGCATTAAATAACCTGAAAAGGGTTGATATGCCATAAAACCAAAACAACCAACCAACCATTTTGGTTATTTACCATTTTTTAAGATCTTACTTGCATATATGTCTATAGAAAGGTAGAATACCTCGTAGAAAACACGAAATATTTATATGAATAAATCAATCATCCAAATTATGATGAAAGATGAAATAATATGTACTAAATATTGAAACAAGAGGAACAATTGTATATGAACGAAAAAAGTATAATGTTGTTTCAGTCCTCTTTTCTCAACATAACATTAGAAATAAATTATCATGAGTTAAAATTGAAACATATAGGCTTAACTTACACGGTCAATTGAAACCAATGCATTCAGGATATTGCTAAAGCTGCTGCAACACAGTCGGCTTCCTCTATCGTTCTTGAAAATTATTATATTAGAGAGCATTCTATATCTTTTCAACGCCACAATCCCCCAATGCATTGGGTATTGTTGCAACATTTGGACTGGTGCATGCATCACAAGTTTCTCGCTTTGAGACAAAATACAAAAAAGAGTTTCAAACCTTATAGATTAAGCACTATCGATTAGGCTTCAACATTTCTCTAATCATCGCAACGTTGCATCCATGTATCTGTTTTACAAGCACTTTAATGGAATATGCTCTGATGAAATCGTACTCGTCTTTCTGCCCCATCGATGTAGATATTGTCAACTGATCCGTTTAGCAGCAAAATTGCACCCTTTCATTGTACAAGTCCCTTCATTAAATATTGACTTTTTATATCGCTCGGAAGGTTTTTCCACATATTTCGACTTACCATTCTTATCTCCATCATTTAAGTCTAAAAAGTAGCTCGTTATAAATGACACTTCATCTGTGTTACTATTTGTATGTGTGTCTGTATGTGTGTGAGTTTGTTCCATATGGAATCCGAAACGTCTGAACCGATTTTCTTTTAAATTTCACACAAGTATACTTAATGCGTCTGAGAGTGTTCTAGGGTAGGTTTTCGATCGAAACTGCTTACATAAGTTTGGAAAATCGATAATCAAAAAATTCTAATTAAAGATGAACATTCCGATTTTGATTAAAGTTAACATCATTATATATCCTAACATTAAAACTGCATTTGAGAAGCTTTATCACCTAACACTAACAGAAGAGCATGGCGTATAAAATCAACAATATCTTTTAATAAGACAAGGATGCTTTTGAAATGAATGCTTCTGTTTTGAACACAATTGTACCATGATATTTGACTTTTGCATTTTAAACTGTAATTTATACAATTAAGTAAACTATTTTTTATAAAGTTAACAGTAGATTCGCTACATGGCAATGTAGGTAAGAATGTATTGTGGACTAAATTATTGTGGGAAAGCATGTGAAGCTTCCTTCAGGTGCAACGCAATAGCTCTCAATTACACCAAGCAATGAATCGATTTGATTGAAAAATGGGTTTATTGATTTGAAACTAATTTATGTATTAGAAGCGTGGAACATTCGTTGATTCTCATTCAATCTCAGACAACCCCGGGTTTCTCTGTAAATTTATAAATAAAACTATATTCTAATTACAATTCAGAACAAAGCGTTACTCTGTCTTCTGATGATCAGAAATACTCTTAAACTCAAGTACAAAAATTAATTGCAATTTCTCATAAATTATATATATATATATATATTATTTTTAAAAACAGTAATTTACGTACAGGTGCTTCGGGGTCCTACCTCTCTTCAACTTTAGGACTCGAACAACTGTCAAGCTACGCTGAAGAGGGGAAGGACCCCGAAACACGTGTACGTAGATTACTTTTTTTTTTTTTAAATGAGAAATAAATAAAATAAAAAATACGCCCAAGTAAAAAATGGGCAACTTTCTAAGAAAACACCGGTTCTCCAATGTGGAACGTTAATTTTAATATCGTTTAAAAAATCAACAACAAAAACTACCTATATATATATATATATATATATATATATATATATATATGTGTGTGTGTGTGTGTGTGTGTGTGTGTGTGTGTGTACAGACGCAGTTGGTAGCATTACACAGCTTCTCTAAATCTCATCCCCTATCACATACTGTTACGTTTCCGACTTGTCTCTCAGATCGATGGGATCAACATGCCTCACTTTTAAATCTATTTCTAACTAGAGTTCCCGATGATTGTGTTACTAATGCCCACAGCTCACTGTACAACTGCTATCGCTCAAAGGCAGCATGCATTCCGCACACTTATCTGACATGTCCAACGTTAATGGGCAAAAGATTATAGAAGCTAGAAATAATTGTAACAGAGAAATCGCCGCAGCAAAGAAAAGCCATTCCGAAGTCATCAGAAAACGCACTGTGTCGCAGCAAACTAGGAACTTGTGATTTCTGGAACATATATAACAGTGTAGTAAATAATGGATAATCGATAATTTCTCCACTATTCAACAACATAGAAATTGTTTGCACAGCAACTGAAAATGCAAATCTGCTTGCCCAAAATGCAAATCTACTTGCCCGATTCCAGTTTAAACCTAGAAGGCCACCCCTCGCAAATGTTCCTTTCGAATAGTAACCATACTCGATGATAATTGTGTTGATCTTTGTTAGATAATAGAATTTACTGTGTGCGGGGCGTTTGCACAGTTGGCAGAGTGTTTGTCTCACACGCAAGAGGCTCGGGTTTCGAATCCTAAGCTTGTACTGATGAGCCCAAATGAGGGCCAAACGCGAGTCTTTGACTACCGGTGCGTTACTGTCATGATTCTTGTGGGCTGCGACGTTGTTGTGCTGTGTAGTTATTATTATTATATATAATCGCTTAAATTCTGAAAATCCTATATACATATATATATATATATATATATATATATATATATATATATAGTTCTGTAAACTTTAAAACTTATAACAAAACTTCGTTGAAAATGTATTTTGCCAGTAAATCAATTAATCTCATGCAATCTCAGAATCAATTTGCTTCCATTAATTCATATTTGTCTTAATGTGATTTATGCTTTCAATAATTGTTTACCATAAAACGCTGTTTCGAGGATTTAAAGACAAAACTGTATAGTAAATCATGGTTCCCCAGCAGTGTGTATAAAACATTTCCTTCCTCAAAAGACAAGAGCAAAACCTTCCGAATATTGGTTATTGCTCCAGTTAAACATATTCATGTTATTATATATATATATATATTATAAATACATTCCTTACACGTGTTATCCGTCCTTGCCCCCATAAAATAAACTGCTGGTTATTTTTAAAGAATGCTGTATTTTATAAAGTTCGGATTAAAACATTATACTACTTATCCCTCCTTTTTTATTTTGTTTACATGTGTGCATTATTATTTACAAACAATATCATTATATTTATTATTGTTTTTAAAATATATCAAAACGAACAACATGTATATATATGTGTGTGTGTATATGTACATATATATATACACATATATATATACATATATATATATATATATATATATACATAATTATATTTTTATAGAAAAGATCAGGCAGAGTACTATATTATAAGAAAGCTTCCGAAAATAAGAGCGTATTATGGATATATATATATGATTAGTTTTTTTTTTTTGAAAAAGAATTCCAGCAGAGTGCTCAATTAAAAGGAAAATCCAAATTGTAAGAGCGTATTTATATTTTGTGTACAGAAAGTTGTTAGTTGAGACAGATCATTGGTATCGTCGGTTTCAAGCCCGATAATAAGGCTCGTTTAAGGAATCCTTATCAAGCTCTCTTCAGCCAATATCCTTATCAAGCTCTCTTCAGCCAGTATTCGTGACGAATATTGGCTGAAGAGAGCTTGATAAGGATACCTTAAACGGGCCTTATCATCGGGCTTGAAACCGACGGTACCAATGATCTGTCTCAACTAACAACTTTCTGTACACAATATATATATATATATATATATATATATATATATATATATATATATATATTCACAGAAAGGTAAGATGAGATGAATGATCGGTACCGCCGGTTTCAATCCTAATAATAAGGGACCGTTTTAGATATACATATCAAGTACTCTTCAGTCGATACTCATCTGTTTATAACTTGAATTGGAATCACATACATACGTTACAAGATCTCGTTAAAATCTCATTTTTCTTTACAACTCAAAATTCAAATACTATTATTTAAACATATTGTCCGTTTTATACTTTGGATGCTAAAGAAAACAAAAGAAAAGGAAACGAAAAAGAAAAGGGAAAATAAATATAAAAGGAACAGTTTTATATTCTACAATTTTTCCATTATGTGTTATTTTTATATATTTGAACTGTGCATCACGGCCCCTATGTAAATGTTTTTTATTCTATCAATTTTCATCTCATTTTGGTCTCACCCGGAACCTTTTCTAACTCAACATTCAACCAGCCCAAGGGAGATAAACTTGTTAATTTCTGAAAGCTAATTTCAAATTTGATAATAATAATAATAATAATAATAATAATAATAATAATAATAATAATAATAATAATAATTATTATTATTATTATTATCCAACTTTTTTTCTTACTATAAATATCATATAGGATGTTTATATTTTTCAACCCGCCCTATTTAATATGGGTGAAGAGAAAAGGTCTTTTTAATAGCCTGAAGAAACCTACTATGTATAAATTTTATTTTTTACCTAATATATCAAATTGGACAAATATGTTAAATTTAAAATCCAACTCTAATTATTTTTTTAAATTTTCATAGTAACTCAGATTTTAAATTTAAAATAACACCAAACGACTTCAATTTAAAAAATAAAATTCATTTTAATATCAAATTAAACTTTTATTTAAAAAATCATTTTGAAATTAAATTTAAAAAATTAAATGTAATGTTTTGGCGGAAATTGATAAAAAATATAAAATATATAACATTAAAAATATTTTTTTTTAATTCAGGTTTTGTTTTATTTACCGTCCCACTTTATAAGTGCTCTCCTTTTGTGTATACAACTTTTCAGAAACTCGCTCCGCACATTTAAACAGCTTTATCCTGGCTGATAGATTAACAATAGAATATAGTATTTCTCGGCACTGGAAAGTGAGCATTGTTTCAATTCTAGAAAGTTTGGGTTCAATTTTCCTTCATTTAATGGTAAAAGGTGTACCCTTTCCTTTAAGCTCCCACACACGGGTTGCTAAGGCTTTTTTAATCCTTGTTTTTGTTCTAATAACAAAATGTATAATGTCTATGCTTTAATGAAAATTGTGTCATTCAAATATATTTTTCAGGTATGTTTGCTCTGTATGCAAGAGATTCAGCGTTATAATTACCTTCTAGTGGCACTCATTTTTCGCTCTGGAAGAGCGGCCTGCGTTAACTATCATTTTTCCTTATTTAGAAATGATAGACTTAATCGATGATGTTGTCGAGTAACTTACTTTCACAGTGTTTATTTATTTAACTTACTTTCACAGTTTCTATCAATTTTAAAAGTTACTTTCCTATTAAAGATTTTTAACTTATTTTCACAGCATTCCTAATAAAGATTTTATGTAGTCTGTGTTTTTTATTTTTTGATTTCTTTTCTTTGTTTTCTTCAGCGGCAAAAACATTTAACGAACATTTTATTTTAAATTTTATTATTTGAATTTTAAGTTTTTCGATAAAAGAGATTTGAACGAGATCCTGTAATGTAAGTATTTAATACATATTCCGGTTATAAAAAGGTGAGTATCGGCTGAAAAGAACTTGATATGGGTCTCATATTATCAGGTTTGAAACCGATGGTACCGATGATTATCTCGTCTTAACTTTGTATATATATATATATATATATATATATATATATATATATATATATACTAGCAGAGAGACCCGACGTTGCCCGGGATTGAATGATGATAAATGAATATTTCACACTCCTATATTTTTATTGTCATCGAAATCCGTGAAATTGCCCGGGAGGAAGCTTCACATGTCTCCATACAGTAACTTAGTCCAAAATATATGTTATTGTGCACTGTATTCTAGAGAACCTAGAACTTTATATGCCGCGTTTGAACTTACAGAGCACGTCATGCAAAAAAACAAAAAAAACACACACACACACACGAAAATTTTCAAGTCTTATAAAATTCTTTGCAGTTAATGAAAAAAGAATTAAGAATTTTACGTGCGAAGTTTGAACCTATAGACAATGCCATGCACAACCCCCGCCCCCCCAAAAACTTTATAAACTTACCCACAGTAGAATTTTGATATTGCTGTTGTTCTATCATTGTTGTCAAGCGATGACATAGAAAAAATGGCTTTAATAATAACTAGATAGATAAGAATAACGTTTTTCATTATCGATTATCGGTAATTATCGGGGGTATTCTGAGATGAAATTAAGATTACTCCCAGACTTATACACTAAAGTTATGCAGATTTTAAAGAAAATATGTTGAGCCGTTTCAGAGTCTATAAAGAAACGAACTGACACACACAAACAAAGTTGCATTATATAATTGTAGAAATAGATATATGTAAACATGTACAGAATTAGAAAATACTATTTATTATTTAGATACTTTATATCTTACTAATGTACTTTTGGGTGTTGTCTTTTAATCTATATTAATTTAATATATATATATATATATATATATATATATATAAATATACATGTATATCTTTCTCTCCCTCTCTCTCTCTCTCTCTCTCTCTAAAGCGATTAAGCGAAGTCCAGCACTTGTAAAAAGAGCACTTTGTAAATATCTTTTCACCCGACGCGTATTTAAAAGCGATTAAGAGAAGCCCACTATTAATTTGTTTGTAAACAAGCTGATGGTTCGAGCACTTTGCGACGGGAGGGTGTGGATTTGGTACACACTCTAGGAGAAATATTTACGGACCTGATTCGTAGCCGAATGCTGAAAGCTGCCGACTATCAATGCGACGGTTGTAGGTTCAATCCACTGCTGGTGAAAGGTGTTTGTCTAGCCGCACTGATGAGTTGTGATACAACGAAACAGTACTGTATGTGGATGACAATATATATATATATATATATATATATATATATATATATATGTATATATATATATATACTAGCAGAAGTATCCGTCGGTGACTGGGTTCAAAAACAGCCTACAGAAAATGGACTGTGATTGATGAAAGTAGAATAGGTTATGAAAAGGAGGGGGTTGTAAAGAGATAGGTTTTGATACTCGAAATTTCACCCTAAGCAAAATATGATGAAAGTAAAGGTAATTTTCGCGAAACTATATTTTTTTATATCAACTTTGTTTCCATTTGTAGCCAAGAGTGACCAACAAAATGATGTTCCTTACAAAGAGAAAATGTTATATATATAATAATATAAATATACAAGAAATAAATGTTGCCATAGTCAATAAAAGTTACTTTTATGGTAGAAAAGTTCATTGATTTGTATTTTTAAGTAGTTTGTAAAAAAAAAAAAAATTTAATTCACGAATCGGTTTAAAAAAAATCAAAATGGCAGCGATTTTGAAATGGAGAGCCCCGTTTTCACCTGTGCATTCTGTGTTAACAATTTAAGAGAGTTCCGACAACGTAAGGAATATTTATAAACATATTTTAATGTTTTCCGTTATTTTGTGCTTGAGGAATATTCGATTATGGCATGTGTAGTTTATATAAAAATTCATTTAAGTAGTTATCACCTCAAATTTCGTTTTAATTTCGGTTCGCTGAAATTATTTCAAGTAAAGAGCATTAAAAACTATTTCAAAACAAGAAAAAATATGAACTGAACCATTATTGACTATGGTAACATTTATTTCTTGTATATTTATTTTTTCGAGTAGTCGTTTGTTGGGTTTTCTACTAAACACTCTTACTAAATAATATCGACTAAATATCGAAAAACAAAGAAACAAAAACACTTTTTAAAAATACTAAAACTTTATTTACTTTAGTAAAATAATTGGAAGCAGCATATTATAAAAGTGAACACTTTAGTTTTTTAAAGCAAATAATCGATATAAATATGAATAAGGAGAAATGGCGCCCTTTTCAAGCAGAACAGCTTCGTTTCAGTTTTACAGTATTGAGCGGTGTAGTATTGCGCCGTCGGATTCAGGGTTGTACTATTGTAATGTAAATAACACGCAGAAAAGGTTGTAATCAACTGAATTCCTTCTAGTATACTGACAAAAAAAGCTTAAATATATATATATAAATAAAAATCCAAAGGTTATGTAAATGCTTTTAAAAAGACACGTGATCACGTGAACAGGATTTTTCCTTCTTTTCACATGATAACAAGTAACGTTCTTATTTTTTATCATTTATCTATTTATCTTTTTTCGAAAGAGTGCCACGTGAAAGTGGACAAGGAAAAAAACAAAGTTATGCAAAATTTGTGTCGAGAATTGCCTAAAGTTCCGACTTTTTTTTTGATTTCACTTTAATAAGAACGTGAATTTATGATGTAAATTTATTCGACACAATTTGATTCAACCCCAACAAATAAATAAAAGCTAACGTGAATTAAGATTAAAGTTAAGGTGTCATTGTGAACCCTCACCCCTTTAAAAAAATCTTGTTAAGCTTTGTGACATATATGCATTCTTTGGAGGTCAGGAGCGAACGAACACCCCATAATTTTATTATACCATATTTCTTCAAACTGAAACATAATTATCAAAGTATACTTACGCAAATAGATGTGAAAAGTATTTGTTAAAGTTTGTGCCATATTTTCATGGAGTACAGGCGCGAACGCAGACCCCACAATTTAATTATACCATCCCTATTTAAGTTGAAACATATTTATCAAAGTATTCTTATGTACATCTATATCAACAACCCTTGTAAACATTTTTTTTTTCATTCTTTATTTCCATACTTTGGGGGCCAGGCGCGAACGCAGACCCCACAATTTTATGAACAACCGTTCTGCCAGATAAAACATACCCATTCCTGATCCTCACGCACACACACACACACACACACACACACACACACACACACACACACCCACGCGCGAGCGCGTGCGTGCGTGCGTTCAGCTTTATATTATAGATATATAATGCTGAAATGCACTTAAACGCATGGCTTTAGTTTCACGGTATTTCCGATAGTAAGGGGTGAAGTAAGACTTGTATTTTGATTATATACGTGTGTGCGTGTTTCTGTGTATGTGCGTGTTTTTGTATGTGTGCTTTGTATGCATGCGCGTGTGTCAAAGCATGTATTTATGCTATATTTCTGATCCAATAAATGTCATTTATTGATAAGAACGCGTTTGTAAATGCACTCATTACCAACACCCGTACCGAAAAATTTCCATGGCTCTCCCGAAACACCAGCAGCCGTCAACGAAATCCACCAATCTGAGACGGATGTCAGAACCCATTATGGACATGGCTCTTGGCCCCGGGTACGCCAGCCCGTTAACATTGACCGTAGGCAACACAGGGCGTGAAAGGGACCATAGAATGCGCACGAGGAGGGAGCGAATTTTATCAATTAGCACATGGCCGATGGCATTTCTGTTTTCTTTCTTTTGACTGTCGAAGATGACCCTTCAGACATAGCGATTTTTACCTCGCCAATGGCTTGAACCATCGTCTCATTAATACTTCCCTTTATAATCGCCCAAGGAGCAGTTTTTTTTCCCTCGTTGTGTGCAGAGGTTGCAGTAGCTGGCGAGTTTCTTCAGCGTTATGGGCCAGAGGCACGTTTCATATATCCCGGCCAATATAGAGAGAAGGCAAACTATCTCTATTCTTTAACGCCTGTCTGTCTTTGCGTTCCTCATTCTCTCTCTATCTCTCTCTATCTCTCTCTCACTCTCTCTCTTTCTCTCTTTATCTCTATCTACCTCATGGTATATTAGTATCAGTAAAACGAAAATGCAGTAGTTTTAGCTAATCAATATACGGCTCGAAGTGACTATTTCAGAAACATTCGAGATAGTTATTTCGCTTAATATTTAACATTTAGTATGGGTAAAATTAAGTAACAATGATAATGGTAGCTAAGTGGTTAACGACACGGATAGAAAACCTGTCTGAGCCAGGTTCAAATCCGATTCGTTTCATAAAACAATTCTATCTAAACATACACCTTCTAGAGAGTAGGCAAATAAAATAATAGAACTTACCCGGTATTAAACGTAACGTTAAATTCCTTTAAAAAATGAAATAAGAAACGAAAAGAAAGCAAGGCATGTACATGGGAGTATTATGTTTTTTCGAACAGTTCACATCTTGTAAGTAAAAAAAAATACTCGAGCTGAGATCGAAACTGAAACCAAACCTAAAGACAGCTAACTTTAGGCCTGCTGAAAATAAACTTAAAAAAAGGGTTTTCAAACTTACTTATTTTTAAAATAATGTGAACGATTCATGCATACGCACTCGTGAGACAGTAGACCAAAAGATAACAAATTCGATAGCCCCATGCACCAATTGTACCCTTAAGCAGCCCTTTCTTTGCGAATGAAGACCGATCAAAAAGTTTTTCACGTGTCTGAATACCCTATACATCTATTAAAGATACATAGATTTATTAAATTCTACCATGATTTTATAACTGATTTTTTATCTACGGCGTGATGGTGCTGAAGAGGTTAACAACACGGATTGAAAACCTCGGTTTAACAAGTTCACATCCAGTTCGTTCAACAGGAACACTTCCAGCAAATCCACACCTGGCCTTGTTTCTAACTCACCAAATTGGGATAAATAAAATAATTAACAAGGGTAAACGAAACTAATCGACATTTTTCAATATTTTTTCTGGTATATTTATATATTTATTTGCAGATAATTAATCTTATTCTCATAGTTGTTGTTGTTGTTGTTGTTGTTTTACCACGTTTCGGTCAACTATTCTTATGCCTTTTTAAGGTGGTTAATCGAATTCCTAATTAATAGAAATGCTGAGTAAATTAACCGTATCATCAGTAATTACTGCCTTCCATATTTGTTGATTTTTCACAAGTTTTTGGACAACTAATCCTCTGTCTTGATTTGGGTAGGATTGAAACCGCTATCTTATGCAATGATCACCTGGAACCGTAGATATTTAACACCTATATTCACTGTGCCACGAAATGTGGTTAAACAACAACAACAACAGCAACAGCAACAGCAACAACAACGACAACAACAAAAACAACAACAATTAAACGACTTGGATATAAAAATAAATAACACACACGCTATTGTATTAATATATCGATTCTTATCTATCTGGCATATCAATCTGTTCACGTGAAATTTGAGTTGTGTCTTTGACAATATCTAACTATACTTCAGTCTATAATAAAGACCAACATGTGTTTATTTATACATTAATGTACATATATAAATATATTTATCGATTTCCATCCTGGCATTCAAATGTCTACGAGTTCAATATGTTCTGTTTTATAGCTATCGTACTATTTCAACTAATTACATGAATGGAAAAAGCAAATAGCAAGTAAAACAACCACATTAGAAACCAATCCTTTACACATTAAACAGGTCAATGGTGAGTGTTTCATTTATGTAATTAAATACATAAAAATAATTTATATGTATAAAATGTCAAACAGTTATTTTTGCTTATGTTTACACCAGACAAAACATATCGCAACTTGGACGCAAAGAGCTACTATTTGAGACCATGCTTTGGGGAAATTAACAAGATGTTGGTTAACATTACATTTAAACGTCTACATATCCGTACAATTAGGGAAGAAGGTAGTAGGAAGACATTTCCAAAGTCCAGCTATTTGAGGGCAAAAACTTTATAGTAGAAAGGTTTCTGGTATTTAGGGAGCTTTACAGAGAAGAGGTGAGATTTTGTTGCTTGTCAGTGATATGTACATCGAGGGGGCACAATTGCAATATTGACGATATTCTATGATTTTTATATCTTTATATAAAAATATAAAATAGCAAGTGTCAACACTTGCGAAGCGTATTGTTTTGTCAATAGGGTACTTAAACTCTTGATCTTGTATTTTGACTGTTATTGTCTTGCTTGCCCTTCATGGAAGAATGACGTCACCGATTAAAACAAAAATAGGGTAACATCACTAATCGGCAACATTATGCATTAAAACAGGGAATAACTGATTACAGTAATTGACATAATATCAACGACATTATCTACCAAACATGAAAGAGAAGTGGTAAGAGATCTTTTACAAGAAAGGATCAACAACAGACTTTTAGAGGATCTCTCTCGTTGACTTTCAAAACTTTATCGATCTTGTTATCCTGCTTAATATCTTGTTTGTCAGCTTGCATAGTTCATGATTATTATCAAGAATGGCGTATAAAGTTTCATTAGGTGTTGCTATCCAAATCGGTATTACGTCATCGGTAACCAGCCTGGTAATGATTTTGTGGCTGTCAGACTTAGCCTTAATTCATTTCATTTCCGGGAAGTAAACCCTCCAAGACTTTTTCTTCGATTAGGGGTTATTATTAATCGCCAGAAGCGTCCATACCGGGGAAAGTCGCTAATTCTTGTGCGCTGGCTATTAAATTGCAAGGATACTGCACTGTGTGCATCAATGCACGTGGGAATTGCATGCATACATATGCTTTCTCAAGACAGTTAAGAAGACTATACCCTCAAGCTATGGAATGGTAACTAGTCGAGGAGAAGGGAAATTCTGAAATAAAATCTCACATTTCCTATTCATCTGGAATTGTTTCCAGGGACTCTTCCTTGCTACTAGATATTTGCTACTAGATATAGATATTGATAGAAAAAAATTAGGTGATTATGGCAACTTTGTTTCAATATGAACATGTTGTCCAACGATATTTTCCACACCAGGTTAAATGAAACAGAGGAGTGGAAAATTCCAATGGAAATTGAAAAATGAAAATGAAACTTTTGTGTCATAGACAGAAAGTAACGCAGATAAGTTTGTGATTAGTTACTGGTATTCTATATGAATAGTGAAAAAACAACAATTGGATTAAGCTCCTAATGATCACGTGTTGTTATTATTTAACAGCGTTTAAAACCGCTATTATAAAAAAACCAAGGAGGAGATATTATCGAAAATAAGAAAAGTGGAGACAACGGACTACGTGCATCGTGTCATCTAATTAATGAATCGTACGTCATGAATCGCCGTTCAATTTTGCTGGCATCGAACAATTCTGAAGTATATATTCTTTTTGGAATATTAGCAGCATAGGAATTAGAAATATCTAAACAGTCGGATGACAAAGAATTGATGAAATTGCAAATAAAAAAAACAACCGGAAGTTAATAGAAAACTAACCATAAGATTTGCTTTTAGCATTATCATCATAAAGCACTCATGACGCTTTTTATTCTAACAACTTATTTTCGCTATCAGGAACCCCATTAAGGAATCTGAAAAAACAAATTAAATTAAAATTCATTTTTGCTTCATGTCGCTTATACTCCCTTTCTTTCCTTTCGTTATTTTTGTGGAAGAAATATTTCTATAAATTAAGCTCCCCTATAAATACTTAGACTTTTTGAGGGATTTAAAATTCACGATAAAGCATTACAGTCTATTCGTAAATAAGTCGGCCATTTTTATTCTTGAATACAATGACAGCTTGAACGCATAGGAAGGTGATGGTGGCTAAATTGTTATCGGCACGGACTAAAAACCAGTGCGTTCCAAGTTCGAAACACAGTCGTTCTACAGAAACACTTTTAATTTAGTATGTTGGCAACCTTCACGTGGTCAGTAATCTATAACTTTCTAGAAATAATTAAAGCTAGAAAGATGTCGAGGATAAAATGCTAGCAATAATCATTTTATTCATACGAAAATCTACATCACATCCCAGCAAACAAGTCAGTGAGAACTCCTTGATAACAGCGCACAATTAGAATTTGCATTGTTCCTCAAAACTTACACTGTTCTAATTAAAAATGAGTAGAGTTCAACTGAACTTTGATAGTCGATGGTAGTGAAATGTGACTAATTTTTCACTTTATTTCTTTGCTAAGATTCCATAACTTTTATTCTGTTCAAACAACAAAATCGGCAGTAAAAATGATGAAGAAAACATCACATAGTGTCTAATATGAAGGTGAACAAGAAGAGCCTAAAGAAACAGAACACCCCCTCCACACTCAGAAAAAAACAGGTCGATAAATCATCATTGATTATGCGGGTAAACTTGACGCATATATTCAGTGTGAAAAAAAGAAAATCGCGCCAAATAATGACGTCCCTCGGGCGACGATGAGAAGCGAAAAAGGCTCGCAGCACAATACGAAAAAAGCCAGGCATTGTCATTACTTTAAGCAGAGTCTCTTCGTGATATGCTCCAAGTGGCTTTTATGTAAGAATACAATTATCTATTTTTTATCTACAACTAAAATATCGGAATGTTTTGTTTTATTCTTTTTTTATTTGCCGACAATTTTTTTAAGATTCATACCAGATTCTCTGACTCTCTCGTAACCTACAGAACAATTAAGACCCGAATTTAGTTTTTAATATATGTAGTGAAACAATAAAGCTGTCGCCCTAGAAAAGACGTGATTCCATTTTCGCTTGAGAAAAAACGTTTTTTTTATGTTGTTGCTGATCATCTACTAGTTGATCAGTTGTGTACGAATGTCAAGAGCGATAGGAGCCTTTAATCATGTCTGAAAGTCATACAATGTTTAACGGACGAGATTTGAGATTCGCCATCATGCAACTCATGCTCTCTACCAATCCAAATTATGAAAACAGGACCATTGCCTAAACATGCAAATCTGGAAGGTTCAACGGTGAAGGGCACAGCTCAACAATGGGCAAAGCTCATCGAAGTTTCCGGTAACGTTTATGGGGTTTGGTGTGCTTTAAGTGAAGGCCACATCATGCAAACTCACATCTTTCGAAGTAAGCTTGAAAGTCAAAACCAAAGCGTATCTGGATGTGCTGAAGAGTGTAGTGATCCCCTGGTAGCCGCTGACAGACCTTTGCTTCAGAGACCCAGGCTTGACTTCAGAAAGAGTGCTACGACTTTGTACCCCTCTCTCCCGACCTGAACCCGCTCGACTCCTTCGTTTAAGCATACGTCGAGAACATCACAAATATGACCTCTCCCAACCCTAAAAGCCAGCCTGATCGTCACCATCCACCGATTAATCGTCGAGCCCCCGCCGGCGCTTGTGGAAAAGGCATGCTCCCAGTTTCGGACCAGTATCGAGGCGGTGAGTGAGGCTGAAGACGCCTACACTGAATAGACATCAGCTCTACTACAAAATAGGTTACCTGAACCGAGTTTTTCAATACAAGTTTTCAAATAGAGCTATAGTGTTTTTTATTCTTTAGGGCGACATAGTTATCGTTTCATTATGTAAATTTTATCATAAACTACTGTCAATACTACTAGAGTGTTGACACCCCTCTAGATCGCATGATTGCTTGGCGAGTATCTTTTACATCCGTATGCCCTGTACGGTTCTGTCTATTTGTTTTATCCCTAAGTCTATCTGTTTATCTACAGTAGAACCTCGGGAAACCATTGCTCTAGGAATCAGTTTATTTAGGTTACGATGTGGAAAATGATGTTTTTTCCGGCCCCTGATGACGGTATTTCCACCGTGTTATTTATAATGTTATTTGATTATATACATGTGTATTACATACTGTATTTTATTTTGTTGCTAATTTTTAATGCCGTATCCTTGGGTTATATTATATAATGTTTAAATAATAATTTACCTACATAATGGTTTTGTGCTAAGGAATGGGTCCTAAAAGGAAAACTCGAAAACGAGTGAAAAGAAAGAGAAAGAGATACCAAGAAACATTGTTGGCATCTTCCAACTGTTAGTTAAACAGTCTGTAGTCTCGCGTAGTAAGTCGCGATAATTTAGTATTTATCTCTCTTCTATAGGGATGTGATGTGACACAAGTCCGAAAGGTGAGAAAATGGGCCACCTTCTAATGAGGAGATGCAACCTGGCCATGGAAAGATAATTATGAGTAGGCCCCTCGCTATTCTCCGATGATAAGATCCCAGACAGCAAACGATAAACTTTCTCCTGATTGTCGAAAGTTTCGTTGTCATGGTTGTTTTATTTCCCCGCAATAGTATTAAACTCGTAGTTTTTACAATGATTAGAAGGGTCCATGACGTGTGAGTTTGTAAATCCCGTTAACAAGAAAAACTATTCTTTTTATTTGTTCCTATGTAAAACTTCAAAGATTATGTCGAGGATTTAGTCCTCCTTATTGCTATTTACAATTGAAAATCATCGGTGTTATCGTATGTAATCGGAGCACCACTGATAACGACAAGAGTATCGGAAGTTCATTAGTTTGTGTGTATCATACCATAAGAAAAACATCAAACAACTTCATTTAACACAAAACAAACGATGAGAATTTAATAACTTTTATCAACAAAAGACTAGCTTGAATGTGCGTATTCAAAAAGGTTCATTTTTATGTATCCTCGATTTTAAAAATACTACAAAGAAAAAGAATGTTCGTAAATTGTACTTATTCCTTTTTGTTGGTTTAGTAGTGGTCATAAAGCGGAGTGATTGTTGACTTCAACATCGGAAGCGGGTTGACTTCCCTCCTGACTGCACCTGTATGTTATCCTCTTGGTGTGTGTTTCCCTGCTCTCTCGTTTACAGACATGCTGGGCTTTTATCTCTCTTTGACCGGCTCTCACAAGACACGTTGGTTGTTGAATTGATTTTTACTGGGCTTCGCTCCCATTTTTATTATTTTTCTCTTTTTGACAGCCGACGAGTAAACATCCGGTTGGAGGTTTATAAAGCTCCACAAGATCTCATAAAAATTGAGGGAGATAAATTATTCTTTCACTTAAGCAATCAGAAATGGACGATGTAATACGATAAAATTAATTTTTGACTTACATTTAATCATGTACTTGACAATTAAACAACGTTTAGTTATATTTACTACAGTAAGGGTTTATACTTGTAATGTCGTTTTAAATTCTGGTTAATATGAAAGGAGCACCGAACATTTTTATGAAAACGATTTTCGATCTAATATTTTATCAAGTTGAAATGAATGTTCTTGCGGTTTTTAACTTTTAAATCCAGATGAACACATATCGACTCAAACAAACATTATTGATCGAAATAAGCATCATTGGAATTTATAAACTTCTGCTAACACAAAACAAGTGTATTTATGCCAGTAACGTGAGAGTCTTGCGTTCTGGCGGTGATGAGGTCGCTGAAGCCGTTTTTGATATCGCTTTATAACGCAGAAAGTTGTCGAGATGCTTGAAAAGGTGGTATCCAGTAGTGAGAGGTCTGGAAAAGATGGCGGAAGCGGTAGAATTGCGTAGTCCAATTCGTTGAACGTCTGTAGGATAGGTGTAGTCGAGCATTGTCGCAAAGGATGATTGGACATTTTCTATTGACTAATTGTGGGTGTTGTTGCCGAAGTTTCTGATGCATTTTATCCATTTGTTGACAGTACTTCACCGCCGTTATAGTTTCGCCTGCATAAACAAAAATGCCATAGATGAGACCGGTCGTAGATCATCCAAGCTCTTGCTTTTGAAAGTGACATGAAGCGTCATCGGCGTCTAACCACTGAGCTGAGCATCGTCGATAGTCGTAAAAAAACTTTTTTCACAACCCAGGTCGTTCTTGTTGCGTGAAAGATGGGAAGATGACACTTAATAACGGAGTTTCTTTTAGTTATCGTTTAATTTCTGAGGCACTCACACATCAAGATTTTTGTCTTTCCAATCTCTCAAGTGGTTGGAAATCGTTGTATACGTTACGTCTTATAAAGAAGCAAGTTCCCGAACAGTTGTGCGTGAATTGGCGTCGACTAAAGCTCTTAATTGATCGTTGTCAACATCCGATGGCCGACCACTATACTCATCATCTTTAAGACTCTCGTCACCGCCCTTTTCTATATTGTATTCAATGTTCTGAAAAGAAGACACAATTGTTTTAAAACGATTGTAATTTGAACGAGGGGAAAACGCTCTTTATAATCATATATAAAATGAAGGTATTATAACGAGAACTTAATTGAATATACATCATTTGAAATCAAAATGATAAATTCCGTAAGAACTTTTTGTCAACATTATATGTGCCGAACTATTTTAAAACCTTATTTGTTTAGCAGATTCTAACAAACACTTGAATCATTATTTTTTAACTGACGTCCTAAATATGATCATACAAATTTCCCAAACAAATGACATTTTTATTATTTTGAAACAAAAAGGTATACTTTCTTCTACGTTTCGAACTGTTGTCTTCATAACATATAATTATATTATTCATCTCATCGTGGTTTCATAACTACAATTTCAAGATTTCTAATAATTTCTGAGCACCTAAGTTTCCAATAATTTCTGAACCTAAGTTTTGCTATTATTTGCGACAGGGGTCCTTATTTTTGGCGATCACTATTTTTATGTTTTCTTTAATGGGGTTTTGGTTTGGGCGTTATATTTTGTGATGAGTCGTTTCAGAAGAATAATTTCAGTGAAAATTTTTTTAGTTTCATAATTTAATGTAAGAAAACTAGAGAAATGTTATACGATAAACACAAACAAACTAATAAATTCAGAGAAAATCATAAAGAAGAGATATTTTATGATGGAAGACAGTAGAAAACATTCTTGTTAATATTTTAGAATCTTTGTAAAACAAAAGAATTGATTATATGAAATATCGAAGCAGTAAGAGTCGATAATTAAGGGCTATGCTTTACATGGATCTGAAAACTAATCAAAATACTACAATGCTACAAGCTATATTCCATTAATTTGAACATATAATAAGGCTACGACTAATTAAAATATGGCGCTATATATGTAGTTTCTACGTGTGATCTAAATTATAATTTACACGAGGTTTTCAGTATATCTTATAATAAGTTTTTTTCCCATCTATGATTTTTAAATGTTCACATTTCCTTTTATTATTATTCATTATGAAAGAAATGTGTATTTTTTCAGAGGTACTTACATATATATTTCTGAATAATAGTTTGGTAAATTTATATTATTCAATGAAAAACGTGTAAGACACAGTACATCAGCAACTATGCAATATGAATGAGAAATAAACGTATGTGTGACCTTGGAAAGTTTACTAAAGATATATATGTTCTTTAATTGTAAATCAATTTTTATTGAGCTTAATTAATCGTGAGGATTTAGAAAAACACACACACACATACACACACACACACACACACACACACACACACACACACACACACACACACACACACACACATATATATATATATATATATATATATATATATATATATATATATATATGTATAAGGAATTAAAAAATATACCAGCGGTGGTTGACGTTATGTTTAAAGAAAAAATTAGAAAAAACCGAATGAAATTATTAAAAAATCAACGTTTCGTCCCTGTTTCAAAGGACATCTTCAGGATAATTGAAATAAAAATGTGATAAAAGAAAAAGTCATAGATCGTGCGAAAAAAGACAGTTTTTTAAAATCCAACCCATGACGCACACATATTCGTCCTTTCCCGACATGGGTTGGATTTTAAAAAACTGTCTTTTTTCGCACGATCTATGACTTTTTCTTTTATCACATTTTTATTTCAATTATCCTGAAGATGTCCTTTGAAACAGGGACGAAACGTTGATTTTTTAATAATTTCATTCGGTTTTTTCTAATTTTTTCTTTAAACACACACACACATATATATATATATATATATATATATATATATATATATATATGTGAACAAACGGTTCAAACATATCTGGAGAGAATAAAAAGCTCAACTAAATGGGAGCTTATAATAAAATAAAAATTGCAATTAAATTTACCAAAATGATCCAAGATAGTAAAATTAAAGTATATTATAAACATTAAAGAATTAATATTTATAAAATTATCTCAGCCAGATGTAAAAGCTCGATAAAACTGAAATAGAAATAGAGCTTATAATACGAGCAAACAGTATTATAAGCTCCCATTTAGTTGAGCTTTTTATTTTCTCCGGATATGTTTGAACTGTTTGCTCGTATTATAAGCTCTATTTCCTATTTGGTTTTATCGAGCTTTTACATCTGGCTGAGATAATTTTATAAATATTAATTCTTTAATATTTATAATATACTTTAATTTTACCATCTTGGATCATTTTGGTAAATTTAATTGCAAATTTTATTTATATATATATATATATATATATATATATATATATATATATATATATAATCAGTGCCTGCTTAAATTTCTAGAGATTATTAATCCTTATTCTTTCTTGTTCTTTTACACATTTTTCAAAAATGTTTACTTTCTTTATTATTATATTTTTGTTGTTGTCAAACGAAACGGCTGAAATCGTTTTTCCCGCTAAAAATCACCTGCTGCGCAAAACGATGCTCTGTGATGCGGCCGCATCTGCACCGCTTCCTCTTTCTTCTTCACTGAGAAATTGACAAACCAAGCAACATCCGTTTTCTTATCGCTGTTAATATTTTAACATGAATCCAGTAATTCTTGTTATACCGGCACACTTGAATCGCTCGGCATTTAGATTAATGGCGTCTGACATTTTTGTAATAAATAAATATGCATAACTAAATAAATGTGGCGCAAAGAAAAAGAAATGTGAAAGATTCGCAAAAGTTATGAACATACGTTTCTCACATCAAGGAAACGCACAAACAATAATGGTAAAGATACTGACAATTTCAGAGTTAGGAAAGTTAGATGTACTTCATCCAGAGAATCGGTAATAAAATTTAACATCACTTTCTATATTAAAACTACAGTGGGTAGACATTAACTATACCTGACTTATTCATGAACGTTTAGTCATAAATGTAAACAGTTTAATTCTTTTATCGACATTCGTGCTTCAAATTTATACCTTTAAGTTTTCTTTATGTTTGAATTTCTTCAATGTTATGAAATGTCGTCATCGGTGACACATACATTTTCTTTACTAGGATAGAGCAATCCCCAGCTCCGAAGTGTTTTAGGTGATTCACGAGGCGCAACTTTGTGCTGCACACATGTACATGTTTTACCGCAGCGAATGATGATATCTTATCATCATTCGCTGCGGTAAAACATGTACTCGACATGCAGGTTCATGAAGGTATCTTCACCTTATGAATACCAATATTTAGATTCTATACATTTCTTCTTCTTCTAATTTTGATTTATTCCAAATAAAATTGACTCAGATCCAAATCTTTATGTAGTAAAATATTGAATGTCAATAAATTTGAATTCGCTTGATTCTAAGTCAATAAGTCTACATTAAAAAAGTTTCTGTTAATAGCCACGCTTAAGTTTGAAATAAATATGTTCATCTTTCATTTCAGTTGCATCGAGGTATCCAAATAAAATAATTTAGCTGTCGGTCGGTGTACCAAACTTGCGTTCCACATATCTTTTCAATTGGCAGTCACTTTTGAAACATTATTTTTAAAGGGTTTGTCCTCTTAGGCTTGAAATATGATTTTTGTTAAGCAGTTGATCATCATCATCATCATCATCATCATCATCATCATCATCATCATCATCATCATCATCATCATCATCATCATCATCATCTCGTATGATTTCGAAGAGTCTATTGTTGGTATTAAGACGTCAAGAGAGACCACGTGATGTTTGCCAACATCCTAAGTAAAAGTGATTTTTGTGAACATAGAACGCCCGGGTCGTCAGTTCTTGCCGTTAACCACGGCACATCTGTCACCCCCAGTCACGATTTACTGGGATATATAATTTTTGTCGGGCTATCACGCTCAAATTTGAAATTACATTTTCGAGGGCCTGTCATACTTCAGTTTAAAATGGCATTTTCGTCGGGCTGTTACATGTAAATTTGAAATATAGTTTTCCCTTGTCTGTCAAGATTAAGTTTGAACTAGATTCTTTTCATAGGGATTTCATGTTAAAGTTTGAAATATCATTTACCTCGGTATACAAACTTAAGTTCATAAATAGCATTAGTCACGTAGTTTGTCAGCTCAAGGTTGAAATATCAAATTTGTCGGTGTAGGATCCACGGAAGAGTTACCAATTTAGGACCTGAGCGTTGAGTCACCAATTCATAATCAGGATTTATCAATTTTTAGGACCGAGATTTCAGGCGCAGGAATCTCTTAAAGATTAAGAGAGTAGGACTGTATCCAAGGGACCATTAAAGGTAAATTTAACGAGATCACCGATTGGTAGAAGTGTATCACCAGATCACATCCCCAAGTACAAGAAATAATAAAAAATAGGAATAACTCCAGAAAATAATGGCATCTGACAAAAACTCGAAATCGCTGTATTAATATGAAATAAACAACACTTAGTTACGTGTTAGGAATATTAGTTTTAATTGTTCTAACGTAAGTGTTTGTTGTAATGATTGTGCAGGATTAGCAAAGTTCGGGTTTTGTGAGAATAACATCGAGTTTAAATTGTTGACTTTTCTGTGCTCAGAGTGTCACACGTGGCTTGGATTAAACGATTATTTTCTGAGAGAAAAAATAGTCCGTAATTATGGGGGCAAAGGCATATGTGTATTCATCACATAAAAAACCTGTAGTTCGAAAAAACATTTTTTAAAAAGAGATAATTAAATTCTCAATCACTATGGTAATTTTCCATGATGAGAATTTAAGGTGCATGTGCATCGCGCGCAAATTCAAGACGGGGGACTTTAACGCCTCCCAAGGACGGAGTTATTCTGACACTCAGTCTTGATGAAACAAGAGAAGTGATTTGATTTTTGTGGCAAATCTTTATATAGGGTAATCTCGAACGTCCCAGCTTGTTAGCTGTATCTCTACGCGCGGAAAGGTAACATATTCCTTAATTCCATGTGTGCGAGTGGCTTGATCACGATGTTTTGTTTCTGCACGTGCTGATACACGTGGGTGTTGAAAACTGAGATTGCTATGAAAATGTTCCTGTCGTGGATTATTTCCGGCGATATGTAGCGGTCGCTACATCTGTCTATCACGTTATAGTTGAAAATCTCATTTTCGCTGGTCTTTCACGTTCAAGATTTAAAAATTGCTCACTGTCTACCACGCTATAGTTTACATTTTCGTCATCTGTCTCGCTTAAGTTTTAAATATCATCCGTGTAATCAGTGACTTTTTAGTTTGAACTAAATTTACGTCGATCTGCTAAAGTTTGAAATATCTTTTTTACCAGTCTGTAACATTTATTAAGATACAATGAAATCTGTAGATATAAAATTAATTATTTCTATCTTGTCTTTCGTATCTAGAATTTTTCGTATCCTGAAAGGACTTGTCCATGTAAATCGCCTAATCCGTTCCAATCTCTATTGAAATACTCGTTATATTAACGGTAAAACTTGAATGAGATAACAGCCAAATAGTACCCAACATTAATTCCTCTAAATAAATGAGATATTAGAATATAATTCAATACTGCATTTTAAAAATATTTAATATGAAAATGTGAAACCTTATTTCTTATGCGAAGTGATGTCAGAACTTCACGAAGCACTTAAATTAAATTTTTATTTATTCAGTTTTTAAATTTTATCATTTACTTCTTCCCTTCAGCTTAGTTTACTGATGATTCCTTTTAGAAGAAACGATCCAAGTGAGTTTGTTTCTGCTTACTTTTTAATATATTTCACTGGCTACCCTAGGATCTTTTTGTAATTTGTATCTTTCATATACTGTAAAAAAATTAGGAAAAAAAAATTTCACATACGTTTCATAAGCTGAATATTTCATGAATTGAATATTTTGTAAAGCTGAGTCTTTCGCATCTCGAGATTGCCCTGTATAAGTTTAATCAGTTTGCCACTCTTAAGTTTGAAATATTTTCATCGGTTACTAAGCTTAAATTTTAAATTTCACTTTTGTTGTTCGTCAGATTCTCATATCATCTTTGCCGGTCTGCATAACGTTTTCGTCGCTAAAAAGATAAATTTTATAAACGTATCATCTTCAAAAAATCTAATAATCTGTATAATAGAGAATGTTTAAGACAATTTGTAATTTAAAAGAAGGTGATTATCTTTGCTCTCTCTCATGCTTAATGGAAATAAAAAATAACACTGGGATGCATGTGGGGAAGCACCAGTAATTTCGAAGCATTGCTCCATTTACTATTGATTTTCACATTATCTTACAAAGTACTTAGCAAGGAAGCATGAGTCACAATTTCTGAGTATTTTGTACGATTTCGCGGACTATAGAACACAGGCCTGAAGATTCATTACCAAATAATCTAATTATTATTGCAACGTGGGTAATATTTCTACAGACGAACAAAAATCGATCGACCGTAGTTGATGGCGACCTTTTTTGACTACCATATCGTATAGGAAGACACCACTCCTTTCCATGAATTTGTCCAGCTACCTTTGAAGCCAACCTTATAATGCTGAATGTTTAGCAACGAGGCATTAAGAAAATGAGTTAAATTAAGGTCTGGCCACAACCAGAATTGAAACCCAGTCTCCTGAAACCTTCGTAAACTATTATATTAAATTAGCTATTTAATATGTTTTCGTCAGTCTGTTATATTCTGTTAGAGAATTATGAACGAAAGATGATTTGTGTTATTTGCATTATTTAGTTTATTCAAACACCAATTCTATGTTCGGATGTTATTCTTGTAACGTTTTAGCCGACCTGTATCGTGGATTATTAAGGCATTCCATTTTCTAATTGTATACAGATAACTCATTTTGACATAGCTATCCCTGGGTTTCAGGAGACGCAATTAAAAATAAAACCCAAATAATCTTTATAATAGAGGATTTACTTTTGTATTTCACTGTTAATAACTATTACAGCTGAATTTGTCTATCCTGATACAAATCTTCGTCCGTCCGTCCGTATCTTTGAACTTTCACGTTTAAGTTTTAAACTATATTTTAATTTCAAATTGTACAAGCGGGACATGACGCTAAACTACTTGAAAGGATATCCGGGGTATGTGATTTTAATGTTGTTTGGATTGTTATTCCGTCCGTTATGACCGTTTTACGCTTTTTATGTTGTTGGGATTGTTAGTTGTTGTTATTCCGTCCGTTACGTTCCTTTTATGCTTTTTATGTTGTTCGGATTGTTAGTTGTTGTTATTCCGTTGGTTACGCCCGTTTTATGCTTTTTATGTTGTTCAGATTGTTAGTTGTTGTTATTCCGTCCGTTACGACCGTTTTATGCTTTTTATGTTGTTGGGATTGTTAGTTGTTGTTATTTCGTCCGTTATGACCGTTTTATGCTTTCTATGTTGCTCGGATTGTTAGTTGTTGTTATTCCGTCCGTTACGACCGTTTTATGCTTTTTATGTTGCTCGGATTGTTAGTTGTTATTCCATCCTTTACAACCGTTTTATGCTTTTTATGTTTTTCGGATTGTTAGTTGCTGTTATTCCGTTCTATGCTTTTACTATAAAAAAGTTCAGACTGTTAGTTGTTGTTATTCCGTCCGCTACGTCCGTTTTATGCTTTTTATGTTGTTCGCATTGTTAGTTGTTGTTATTCCGTCCGTTAAATCTGCCTTATGCTTTTTATGTTGTTCGGATTCTTAGTTGTTGTTATTCCGTTCGTTAAATCCGTCTTATGCTTTTTATGTTGTTGCGATTGTTAGTTGTTGTTATTCCGTTCGCTAAATCTGTTTTATGCTTTTTATGATGTTCGGATTGTTAGTTGTTGTTATTCCGTTCGTTAAATCTGTCTTATGCTTTTTAAGTTGTTGGGATTGTTAGTTGTTGTTATTCCGTTCGTTAAATCCGTCTTATGCTTTTAATGTTGTTGGGATTGTTAGTTGTTGTTATTTCGTTCATTAAATACGTCTTATGCTTTTTATGTTGTTCGGGTTGTTAGTTGTTGTTATTCCGTTCGTTAAATCTGTCTTATGCTTTTTATGTTGTTGGGATTGTTAGTTGTTGTTATTTCGTTCATTAAATACGTCTTATGCTTTTTATGTTGTTGGGATTGTTAGTTGTTGTTATTCCGTTCGTTAAATCCGTCTTATGCTTTTTATGTTGTTCGGATTGTTAGTTGTTGTTATTCCGTTCGCTAAATCTGTCTTATGCTTTTTATGATGTTCGGATTGTTAGTTGTTGTTATTCCGTTCGTTAAATCTGTCTTATGCTTTTTATGTTGTTGTGATTGTTAGTTGTTGTTATTTCGTTCATTAAATAAGTCTTATGCTTTTAATGTTGTTGGGATTGTTAGTTGTTGTTATTCCGTTCGTTAAATCCGTCTTATGCTTTTTATGTTTTTCGGATTGTTAGTTGTTGTTATTCCGTTCGTTAAATCTGTCTAATGCTTTTTATGTTGTTGTGATTGTTAGTTGTTGTTATTTCGTTCGTTTAATCCGTCTTATGCTTTTTATGTTGTTAAGATTGTTCATACATGATAAAGGGTTGGCCCCTTTTCATATAAGTAAAAAATAGGGCATTAGTTAAATGTTAATATGAAATAGGATAGTCAAGGATTCGAACTTGCGAAGTTAGATTTGGAATTGAAAATTCCAATCATAAGTTAAAATAAATACAGAATGTTATTGAAATAAAGAATTGCAATTGTTTAGCTTACATATCTGTATATGGAAAAGGAATGTAATAATGAAATGTGTTTCTGTGAAAATTTAAAAAAGGAATTTAATCGTCAATTGGCAGTGTAAATATATTTTGTAAAAATGTTATTTGAAAAATAGGTTACTGAACTCGGGATCATGTCAAGTTTGGCAACGTGACGCATGTCATCCAACGTGCTTTATGAGCACATGTTTAATCCTGCGATGATGTGACGAGTTCTTAATATAGGAAAGAGTTCGAAGTTAGTTAGAGAGAATTAGATGTCAGATCAGAGGAGCAGAGAGGTTCAGATCGATCCTCGGAACCCTCTAGAAGTGAGAGGGTTTTAGAAATAACCATGTAAAGAAACTTTGAATTCCTCACGGAATGGACCGGTCATGAAATAAAGGACGTCGTCATCTTTTTGTATTTGCGTCTTCTGTGTTCATCATTACAATGAGAAAGGTAACGTGTTTATATTATATGCACAGCTGTCAAAACGTAAATGTCAAATGCACTATCTCTCGGTCTATCTATCAAGATATTCATAAATCTCCACTCATTGAATTGGTTCTCTTGTAGTAAAATGAACATTGTCTATTATATATATACAGAATTGTCTCTCCCTTTATATGTACTCTGTCTCTATATCTCGGCAATATCTCCATCTCTTACTACACATACATACTGTTAAGACATATGAATACTCAACACATGAACAACCTAAGACTCTAAACTCTCACTAAGACTTTCTAATACAAACAAGAACACTAAACAAGAACTCCTGTAACATACGCGCACAAACGGTACGTTCTAATAATAACACAAAACATAAAACATATACACATATTTGGTACTTCTAAAAATACCAACCACAACGTAACATTGTTAGTTGTGGTTATTCCGTCCGTTACGTCCGTGTCATGCTTTTTATGTTGGTGGGATTGCTAGTTGTTATTCTGTCCATTACCTCGGGTTTATGCTTGTTATGTTGTTGGGATTGTAAGTTGTGGTTATTCCGTCCGTTACGTCCGTTTTATGCTTTTTATGTTGTTGGGATTGTTAGTTGTGGTTATTCCGTTCGTTACGTCCGTTTTATGCTTTTTATGTTGTTGGGATTGTTAGTTGTTGTTATTCCGTTCGTTACGTCCGTTTTATGCTTTTTATGTTGTTGGGATTGTTAGTTGTTGTTATTCCGTCCGTTACGTCCGTTTTATGCTTTTTATGTTGTTGGGATTGTTAGTTGTGGTTATTCCGTTCGTTACGTCCGTTTTATGCTTTTTATGTTGTTGGGATTGTTAGTTGTGGTTATTCCGTCCGTTACGACCGTTTTATGCTTTTTATGTTGTTGGGATTGTTAGTTGTTGTTATTCCGTCCGTTACGTCCGTTTTATGCTTTTTATGTTGTTCGGATTGTTAGTTGTTGTTATTCCGTTCGTTAGGTCCGTTTTATGCTTTTTATGTTGTTCAGATTGTTAGTTGTTGTTATTCCGTCCGTTACGACCGTTTTATGCTTTTTATGTTCTTCGTATTGTTAGTTGTTGTTATTCCGTCCGTTACGACCGTTTTATGCTTTTTATGTTGCTCGGATTGTTAGTTGTTATTCCATCCTTTACAACCGTTTTATGCTTTTTATGTTTTTCGGATTGTTAGTTGCTGTTATTCCGTTTTATGCTTTTACTATAAAAAAAGTTCAGACTGTTAGTTGTTGTTATTCCGTCCGCTACGTCCGTTTTATGCTTTTTATGTTGTTCGCATTGTTAGTTGTTGTTATTCCGTCCGTTAAATCTGCCTTATGCTTTTTATGTTGTTCGGATTCTTAGCTGTTGTTATTCCGTTCGTTAAATCCATCTTATGCTTTTTATGTTGTTGCGATTGTTAGTTGTTGTTATTCCGTTCGCTAAATCTGTTTTATGCTTTTTATGATGTTCGGATTGTTAGTTGTTGTTATTCCGTTCGTTAAATCTGTCTTATGCTTTTTAAGTTGTTGGGATTGTTAGTTGTTGTTATTCCGTTCGTTAAATCCGTCTTATGCTTTTAATGTTGTTGGGATTGTTAGTTGTTGTTATTTCGTTCATTAAATACGTCTTATGCTTTTTATGTTGTTCGGGTTGTTAGTTGTTGTTATTCCGTTCGTTAAATCTGTCTTATGCTTTTTATGTTGTTGGGATTGTTAGTTGTTGTTATTTCGTTCATTAAATACGTCTTATGCTTTTTATGTTGTTGGGATTGTTAGTTGTTGTTATTCCGTTCGTTAAATCCGTCTTATGCTTTTTATGTTGTTCGGATTGTTAGTTGTTGTTATTCCGTTCGCTAAATCTGTCTTATGCTTTTTATGATGTTCGGATTGTTAGTTGTTGTTATTCCGTTCGTTAAATCTGTCTTATGCTTTTTATGTTGTTGTGATTGTTAGTTGTTGTTATTTCGTTCATTAAATAAGTCTTATGCTTTTAATGTTGTTGGGATTGTTAGTTGTTGTTATTCCGTTCGTTAAATCCGTCTTATGCTTTTTATGTTTTTCGGATTGTTAGTTGTTGTTATTCCGTTCGTTAAATCTGTCTAATGCTTTTTATGTTGTTGTGATTGTTAGTTGTTGTTATTTCGTTCGTTTAATCCGTCTTATGCTTTTTATGTTGTTAAGATTGTTCATACATGATAAAGGGTTGGCCCCTTTTCATATAAGTAAAAAATAGGGCATTAGTTAAATGTTAATATGAAATAGGATAGTCAAGGATTCGAACTTGCGAAGTTAGATTTGGAATTGAAAATTCCAATCATAAGTTAAAATAAATACAGAATGTTATTGAAATAAAGAATTGCAATTGTTTAGCTTACATATCTGTATATGGAAAAGGAATGTAATAATGAAATGTGTTTCTGTGAAAATTTAAAAAAGGAATTTAATCGTCAATTGGCAGTGTAAATATATTTTGTAAAAATGTTATTTGAAAAATAGGTTACTGAACTCGGGATCATGTCAAGTTTGGCAACGTGACGCATGTCATCCAACGTGCTTTATGAGCACATGTTTAATCCTGCGATGATGTGACGAGTTCTTAATATAGGAAAGAGTTCGAAGTTAGTTAGAGAGAATTAGATGTCAGATCAGAGGAGCAGAGAGGTTCAGATCGATCCTCGGAACCCTCTAGAAGTGAGAGGGTTTTAGAAATAACCATGTAAAGAAACTTTGAATTCCTCACGGAATGGACCGGTCATGAAATAAAGGACGTCGTCATCTTTTTGTATTTGCGTCTTCTGTGTTCATCATTACAATGAGAAAGGTAACGTGTTTATATTATATGCACAGCTGTCAAAACGTAAATGTCAAATGCACTATCTCTCGGTCTATCTATCAAGATATTCATAAATCTCCACTCATTGAATTGGTTCTCTTGTAGTAAAATGAACATTGTCTATTATATATATACAGAATTGTCTCTCCCTTTATATGTACTCTGTCTCTATATCTCGGCAATATCTCCATCTCTTACTACACATACATACTGTTAAGACATATGAATACTCAACACATAAACAACCTAAGACTCTAAACTCTCACTAAGACTTTCTAATACAAACAAGAACACTAAACAAGAACTCCTGTAACATACGCGCACAAACGGTACGTTCTAATAATAACACAAAACATAAAACATATACACATATTTGGTACTTCTAAAAATACCAACCACAACGTAACATTGTTAGTTGTGGTTATTCCGTCCGTCACGTCCGTGTCATGCTTTTTATGTTGGTGGGATTGCTAGTTGTTATTCTGTCCATTACCTCGGGTTTATGCTTGTTATGTTGTTGGGATTGTAAGTTGTGGTTATTCCGTCCGTTACGTCCGTTTTATGCTTTTTATGTTGTTGGGATTGTTAGTTGTGGTTATTCCGTTCGTTACGTCCGTTTTATGCTTTTTATGTTGTTGGGATTGTTAGTTGTTGTTATTCCGTTCGTTACGTCCGTTTTATGCTTTTTATGTTGTTGGGATTGTTAGTTGTTGTTATTCCGTCCGTTACGTCCGTTTTATGCTTTTTATGTTGTTGGGATTGTTAGTTGTGGTTATTCCGTTCGTTACGTCCGTTTTATGCTTTTTATGTTGTTGGGATTGTTAGTTGTGGTTATTCCGTCCGTTACGACCGTTTTATGCTTTTTATGTTGTTGGGATTGTTAGTTGTTGTTATTCCGTCCGTTACGTCCGTTTTATGCTTTTTATGTTGTTCGGATTGTTAGTTGTTGTTATTCCGTTCGTTAGGTCCGTTTTATGCTTTTTATGTTGTTCAGATTGTTAGTTGTTGTTATTCCGTCCGTTACGACCGTTTTATGCTTTTTATGTTCTTCGTATTGTTAGTTGTTGTTATTCCGTCCGTTACGACCGTTTTATGCTTTTTATGTTGCTCGGATTGTTAGTTGTTATTCCATCCTTTACAACCGTTTTATGCTTTTTATGTTTTTCGGATTGTTAGTTGCTGTTATTCCGTTTTATGCTTTTACTATAAAAAAAGTTCAGACTGTTAGTTGTTGTTATTCCGTCCGCTACGTCCGTTTTATGCTTTTTATGTTGTTCGCATTGTTAGTTGTTGTTATTCCGTCCGTTAAATCTGCCTTATGCTTTTTATGTTGTTCGGATTCTTAGCTGTTGTTATTCCGTTCGTTAAATCCATCTTATGCTTTTTATGTTGTTGCGATTGTTAGTTGTTGTTATTCCGTTCGCTAAATCTGTTTTATGCTTTTTATGATGTTCGGATTGTTAGTTGTTGTTATTCCGTTCGTTAAATCTGTCTTATGCTTTTTAAGTTGTTGGGATTGTTAGTTGTTGTTATTCCGTTCGTTAAATCCGTCTTATGCTTTTAATGTTGTTGGGATTGTTAGTTGTTGTTATTTCGTTCATTAAATACGTCTTATGCTTTTTATGCTGTTCGGGTTGTTAGTTGTTGTTATTCCGTTCGTTAAATCTGTCTTATGCTTTTTATGTTGTTGGGATTGTTAGTTGTTGTTATTTCGTTCATTAAATACGTCTTATGCTTTTTATGTTGTTGGGATTGTTAGTTGTTGTTATTCCGTTCGTTAAATCCGTCTTATGCTTTTTATGTAGTTCGGATTGTTAGTTGTTGTTATTCCGTTCGCTAAATCTGTCTTATGCTTTTTATGATGTTCGGATTGTTAGTTGTTGTTATTCCGTTCGTTAAATCTGTCTTATGCTTTTTATGTTGTTGTGATTGTTAGTTGTTGTTATTTCGTTCATTAAATAAGTCTTATGCTTTTAATGTTGTTGGGATTGTTAGTTGTTGTTATTCCGTTCGTTAAATCCGTCTTATGCTTTTTATGTTTTTCGGATTGTTAGTTGTTGTTATTCCGTTCGTTAAATCTGTCTAATGCTTTTTATGTTGTTGTGATTGTTAGTTGTTGTTATTTCGTTCGTTTAATCCGTCTTATGCTTTTTATGTTGTTAAGATTGTTCATACATGATAAAGGGTTGGCCCCTTTTCATATAAGTAAAAAATAGGGCATTAGTTAAATGTTAATATGAAATAGGATAGTCAAGGATTCGAACTTGCGAAGTTAGATTTGGAATTGAAAATTCCAATCATAAGTTAAAATAAATACAGAATGTTATTGAAATAAAGAATTGCAATTGTTTAGCTTACATATCTGTATATGGAAAAGGAATGTAATAATGAAATGTGTTTCTGTGAAAATTTAAAAAAGGAATTTAATCGTCAATTGGCAGTGTAAATATATTTTGTAAAAATGTTATTTGAAAAATAGGTTACTGAACTCGGGATCATGTCAAGTTTGGCAACGTGACGCATGTCATCCAACGTGCTTTATGAGCACATGTTTAATCCTGCGATGATGTGACGAGTTCTTAATATAGGAAAGAGTTCGAAGTTAGTTAGAGAGAATTAGATGTCAGATCAGAGGAGCAGAGAGGTTCAGATCGATCCTCGGAACCCTCTAGAAGTGAGAGGGTTTTAGAAATAACCATGTAAAGAAACTTTGAATTCCTCACGGAATGGACCGGTCATGAAATAAAGGACGTCGTCATCTTTTTGTATTTGCGTCTTCTGTGTTCATCATTACAATGAGAAAGGTAACGTGTTTATATTATATGCACAGCTGTCAAAACGTAAATGTCAAATGCACTATCTCTCGGTCTATCTATCAAGATATTCATAAATCTCCACTCATTGAATTGGTTCTCTTGTAGTAAAATGAACATTGTCTATTATATATATACAGAATTGTCTCTCCCTTTATATGTACTCTGTCTCTATATCTCGGCAATATCTCCATCTCTTACTACACATACATACTGTTAAGACATATGAATACTCAACACATGAACAACCTAAGACTCTAAACTCTCACTAAGACTTTCTAATACAAACAAGAACACTAAACAAGAACTCCTGTAACATACGCGCACAAACGGTACGTTCTAATAATAACACAAAACATAAAACATATACACATATTTGGTACTTCTAAAAATACCAACCACAACGTAACATTGTTAGTTGTGGTTATTCCGTCCGTTACGTCCGTGTCATGCTTTTTATGTTGGTGGGATTGCTAGTTGTTATTCTGTCCATTACCTCGGGTTTATGCTTGTTATGTTGTTGGGATTGTAAGTTGTGGTTATTCCGTCCGTTACGTCCGTTTTATGCTTTTTATGTTGTTGGGATTGTTAGTTGTGGTTATTCCGTTCGTTACGTCCGTTTTATGCTTTTTATGTTGTTGGGATTGTTAGTTGTTGTTATTCCGTTCGTTACGTCCGTTTTATGCTTTTTATGTTGTTGGGATTGTTAGTTGTTGTTATTCCGTCCGTTACGTCCGTTTTATGCTTTTTATGTTGTTGGGATTGTTAGTTGTGGTTATTCCGTTCGTTACGTCCGTTTTATGCTTTTTATGTTGTTGGGATTGTTAGTTGTGGTTATTCCGTCCGTTACGACCGTTTTATGCTTTTTATGTTGTTGGGATTGTTAGTTGTTGTTATTCCGTCCGTTACGTCCGTTTTATGCTTTTTATGTTGTTCGGATTGTTAGTTGTTGTTATTCCGTTCGTTAGGTCCGTTTTATGCTTTTTATGTTGTTCAGATTGTTAGTTGTTGTTATTCCGTCCGTTACGACCGTTTTATGCTTTTTATGTTCTTCGTATTGTTAGTTGTTGTTATTCCGTCCGTTACGACCGTTTTATGCTTTTTATGTTGCTCGGATTGTTAGTTGTTATTCCATCCTTTACAACCGTTTTATGCTTTTTATGTTTTTCGGATTGTTAGTTGCTGTTATTCCGTTTTATGCTTTTACTATAAAAAAAGTTCAGACTGTTAGTTGTTGTTATTCCGTCCGCTACGTCCGTTTTATGCTTTTTATGTTGTTCGCATTGTTAGTTGTTGTTATTCCGTCCGTTAAATCTGCCTTATGCTTTTTATGTTGTTCGGATTCTTAGCTGTTGTTATTCCGTTCGTTAAATCCATCTTATGCTTTTTATGTTGTTGCGATTGTTAGTTGTTGTTATTCCGTTCGCTAAATCTGTTTTATGCTTTTTATGATGTTCGGATTGTTAGTTGTTGTTATTCCGTTCGTTAAATCTGTCTTATGCTTTTTAAGTTGTTGGGATTGTTAGTTGTTGTTATTCCGTTCGTTAAATCCGTCTTATGCTTTTAATGTTGTTGGGATTGTTAGTTGTTGTTATTTCGTTCATTAAATACGTCTTATGCTTTTTATGTTGTTCGGGTTGTTAGTTGTTGTTATTCCGTTCGTTAAATCTGTCTTATGCTTTTTATGTTGTTGGGATTGTTAGTTGTTGTTATTTCGTTCATTAAATACGTCTTATGCTTTTTATGTTGTTGGGATTGTTAGTTGTTGTTATTCCGTTCGTTAAATCCGTCTTATGCTTTTTATGTTGTTCGGATTGTTAGTTGTTGTTATTCCGTTCGCTAAATCTGTCTTATGCTTTTTATGATGTTCGGATTGTTAGTTGTTGTTATTCCGTTCGTTAAATCTGTCTTATGCTTTTTATGTTGTTGTGATTGTTAGTTGTTGTTATTTCGTTCATTAAATAAGTCTTATGCTTTTAATGTTGTTGGGATTGTTAGTTGTTGTTATTCCGTTCGTTAAATCCGTCTTATGCTTTTTATGTTTTTCGGATTGTTAGTTGTTGTTATTCCGTTCGTTAAATCTGTCTAATGCTTTTTATGTTGTTGTGATTGTTAGTTGTTGTTATTTCGTTCGTTTAATCCGTCTTATGCTTTTTATGTTGTTAAGATTGTTCATACATGATAAAGGGTTGGCCCCTTTTCATATAAGTAAAAAATAGGGCATTAGTTAAATGTTAATATGAAATAGGATAGTCAAGGATTCGAACTTGCGAAGTTAGATTTGGAATTGAAAATTCCAATCATAAGTTAAAATAAATACAGAATGTTATTGAAATAAAGAATTGCAATTGTTTAGCTTACATATCTGTATATGGAAAAGGAATGTAATAATGAAATGTGTTTCTGTGAAAATTTAAAAAAGGAATTTAATCGTCAATTGGCAGTGTAAATATATTTTGTAAAAATGTTATTTGAAAAATAGGTTACTGAACTCGGGATCATGTCAAGTTTGGCAACGTGACGCATGTCATCCAACGTGCTTTATGAGCACATGTTTAATCCTGCGATGATGTGACGAGTTCTTAATATAGGAAAGAGTTCGAAGTTAGTTAGAGAGAATTAGATGTCAGATCAGAGGAGCAGAGAGGTTCAGATCGATCCTCGGAACCCTCTAGAAGTGAGAGGGTTTTAGAAATAACCATGTAAAGAAACTTTGAATTCCTCACGGAATGGACCGGTCATGAAATAAAGGACGTCGTCATCTTTTTGTATTTGCGTCTTCTGTGTTCATCATTACAATGAGAAAGGTAACGTGTTTATATTATATGCACAGCTGTCAAAACGTAAATGTCAAATGCACTATCTCTCGGTCTATCTATCAAGATATTCATAAATCTCCACTCATTGAATTGGTTCTCTTGTAGTAAAATGAACATTGTCTATTATATATATACAGAATTGTCTCTCCCTTTATATGTACTCTGTCTCTATATCTCGGCAATATCTCCATCTCTTACTACACATACATACTGTTAAGACATATGAATACTCAACACATGAACAACCTAAGACTCTAAACTCTCACTAAGACTTTCTAATACAAACAAGAACACTAAACAAGAACTCCTGTAACATACGCGCACAAACGGTACGTTCTAATAATAACACAAAACATAAAACATATACACATATTTGGTACTTCTAAAAATACCAACCACAACGTAACATTGTTAGTTGTGGTTATTCCGTCCGTTACGTCCGTGTCATGCTTTTTATGTTGGTGGGATTGCTAGTTGTTATTCTGTCCATTACCTCGGGTTTATGCTTGTTATGTTGTTGGGATTGTAAGTTGTGGTTATTCCGTCCGTTACGTCCGTTTTATGCTTTTTATGTTGTTGGGATTGTTAGTTGTGGTTATTCCGTTCGTTACGTCCGTTTTATGCTTTTTATGTTGTTGGGATTGTTAGTTGTTGTTATTCCGTTCGTTACGTCCGTTTTATGCTTTTTATGTTGTTGGGATTGTTAGTTGTTGTTATTCCGTCCGTTACGTCCGTTTTATGCTTTTTATGTTGTTGGGATTGTTAGTTGTGGTTATTCCGTTCGTTACGTCCGTTTTATGCTTTTTATGTTGTTGGGATTGTTAGTTGTGGTTATTCCGTCCGTTACGACCGTTTTATGCTTTTTATGTTGTTGGGATTGTTAGTTGTTGTTATTCCGTCCGTTACGTCCGTTTTATGCTTTTTATGTTGTTCGGATTGTTAGTTGTTGTTATTCCGTTCGTTAGGTCCGTTTTATGCTTTTTATGTTGTTCAGATTGTTAGTTGTTGTTATTCCGTCCGTTACGACCGTTTTATGCTTTTTATGTTCTTCGTATTGTTAGTTGTTGTTATTCCGTCCGTTACGACCGTTTTATGCTTTTTATGTTGCTCGGATTGTTAGTTGTTATTCCATCCTTTACAACCGTTTTATGCTTTTTATGTTTTTCGGATTGTTAGTTGCTGTTATTCCGTTTTATGCTTTTACTATAAAAAAAGTTCAGACTGTTAGTTGTTGTTATTCCGTCCGCTACGTCCGTTTTATGCTTTTTATGTTGTTCGCATTGTTAGTTGTTGTTATTCCGTCCGTTAAATCTGCCTTATGCTTTTTATGTTGTTCGGATTCTTAGCTGTTGTTATTCCGTTCGTTAAATCCATCTTATGCTTTTTATGTTGTTGCGATTGTTAGTTGTTGTTATTCCGTTCGCTAAATCTGTTTTATGCTTTTTATGATGTTCGGATTGTTAGTTGTTGTTATTCCGTTCGTTAAATCTGTCTTATGCTTTTTAAGTTGTTGGGATTGTTAGTTGTTGTTATTCCGTTCGTTAAATCCGTCTTATGCTTTTAATGTTGTTGGGATTGTTAGTTGTTGTTATTTCGTTCATTAAATACGTCTTATGCTTTTTATGTTGTTCGGGTTGTTAGTTGTTGTTATTCCGTTCGTTAAATCTGTCTTATGCTTTTTATGTTGTTGGGATTGTTAGTTGTTGTTATTTCGTTCATTAAATACGTCTTATGCTTTTTATGTTGTTGGGATTGTTAGTTGTTGTTATTCCGTTCGTTAAATCCGTCTTATGCTTTTTATGTTGTTCGGATTGTTAGTTGTTGTTATTCCGTTCGCTAAATCTGTCTTATGCTTTTTATGATGTTCGGATTGTTAGTTGTTGTTATTCCGTTCGTTAAATCTGTCTTATGCTTTTTATGTTGTTGTGATTGTTAGTTGTTGTTATTTCGTTCATTAAATAAGTCTTATGCTTTTAATGTTGTTGGGATTGTTAGTTGTTGTTATTCCGTTCGTTAAATCCGTCTTATGCTTTTTATGTTTTTCGGATTGTTAGTTGTTGTTATTCCGTTCGTTAAATCTGTCTAATGCTTTTTATGTTGTTGTGATTGTTAGTTGTTGTTATTTCGTTCGTTTAATCCGTCTTATGCTTTTTATGTTGTTAAGATTGTTCATACATGATAAAGGGTTGGCCCCTTTTCATATAAGTAAAAAATAGGGCATTAGTTAAATGTTAATATGAAATAGGATAGTCAAGGATTCGAACTTGCGAAGTTAGATTTGGAATTGAAAATTCCAATCATAAGTTAAAATAAATACAGAATGTTATTGAAATAAAGAATTGCAATTGTTTAGCTTACATATCTGTATATGGAAAAGGAATGTAATAATGAAATGTGTTTCTGTGAAAATTTAAAAAAGGAATTTAATCGTCAATTGGCAGTGTAAATATATTTTGTAAAAATGTTATTTGAAAAATAGGTTACTGAACTCGGGATCATGTCAAGTTTGGCAACGTGACGCATGTCATCCAACGTGCTTTATGAGCACATGTTTAATCCTGCGATGATGTGACGAGTTCTTAATATAGGAAAGAGTTCGAAGTTAGTTAGAGAGAATTAGATGTCAGATCAGAGGAGCAGAGAGGTTCAGATCGATCCTCGGAACCCTCTAGAAGTGAGAGGGTTTTAGAAATAACCATGTAAAGAAACTTTGAATTCCTCACGGAATGGACCGGTCATGAAATAAAGGACGTCGTCATCTTTTTGTATTTGCGTCTTCTGTGTTCATCATTACAATGAGAAAGGTAACGTGTTTATATTATATGCACAGCTGTCAAAACGTAAATGTCAAATGCACTATCTCTCGGTCTATCTATCAAGATATTCATAAATCTCCACTCATTGAATTGGTTCTCTTGTAGTAAAATGAACATTGTCTATTATATATATACAGAATTGTCTCTCCCTTTATATGTACTCTGTCTCTATATCTCGGCAATATCTCCATCTCTTACTACACATACATACTGTTAAGACATATGAATACTCAACACATGAACAACCTAAGACTCTAAACTCTCACTAAGACTTTCTAATACAAACAAGAACACTAAACAAGAACTCCTGTAACATACGCGCACAAACGGTACGTTCTAATAATAACACAAAACATAAAACATATACACATATTTGGTACTTCTAAAAATACCAACCACAACGTAACATTGTTAGTTGTGGTTATTCCGTCCGTTACGTCCGTGTCATGCTTTTTATGTTGGTGGGATTGCTAGTTGTTATTCTGTCCATTACCTCGGGTTTATGCTTGTTATGTTGTTGGGATTGTAAGTTGTGGTTATTCCGTCCGTTACGTCCGTTTTATGCTTTTTATGTTGTTGGGATTGTTAGTTGTGGTTATTCCGTTCGTTACGTCCGTTTTATGCTTTTTATGTTGTTGGGATTGTTAGTTGTTGTTATTCCGTTCGTTACGTCCGTTTTATGCTTTTTATGTTGTTGGGATTGTTAGTTGTTGTTATTCCGTCCGTTACGTCCGTTTTATGCTTTTTATGTTGTTGGGATTGTTAGTTGTGGTTATTCCGTTCGTTACGTCCGTTTTATGCTTTTTATGTTGTTGGGATTGTTAGTTGTGGTTATTCCGTCCGTTACGACCGTTTTATGCTTTTTATGTTGTTGGGATTGTTAGTTGTTGTTATTCCGTCCGTTACGTCCGTTTTATGCTTTTTATGTTGTTCGGATTGTTAGTTGTTGTTATTCCGTTCGTTAGGTCCGTTTTATGCTTTTTATGTTGTTCAGATTGTTAGTTGTTGTTATTCCGTCCGTTACGACCGTTTTATGCTTTTTATGTTCTTCGTATTGTTAGTTGTTGTTATTCCGTCCGTTACGACCGTTTTATGCTTTTTATGTTGCTCGGATTGTTAGTTGTTATTCCATCCTTTACAACCGTTTTATGCTTTTTATGTTTTTCGGATTGTTAGTTGCTGTTATTCCGTTTTATGCTTTTACTATAAAAAAAGTTCAGACTGTTAGTTGTTGTTATTCCGTCCGCTACGTCCGTTTTATGCTTTTTATGTTGTTCGCATTGTTAGTTGTTGTTATTCCGTCCGTTAAATCTGCCTTATGCTTTTTATGTTGTTCGGATTCTTAGCTGTTGTTATTCCGTTCGTTAAATCCATCTTATGCTTTTTATGTTGTTGCGATTGTTAGTTGTTGTTATTCCGTTCGCTAAATCTGTTTTATGCTTTTTATGATGTTCGGATTGTTAGTTGTTGTTATTCCGTTCGTTAAATCTGTCTTATGCTTTTTAAGTTGTTGGGATTGTTAGTTGTTGTTATTCCGTTCGTTAAATCCGTCTTATGCTTTTAATGTTGTTGGGATTGTTAGTTGTTGTTATTTCGTTCATTAAATACGTCTTATGCTTTTTATGTTGTTCGGGTTGTTAGTTGTTGTTATTCCGTTCGTTAAATCTGTCTTATGCTTTTTATGTTGTTGGGATTGTTAGTTGTTGTTATTTCGTTCATTAAATACGTCTTATGCTTTTTATGTTGTTGGGATTGTTAGTTGTTGTTATTCCGTTCGTTAAATCCGTCTTATGCTTTTTATGTTGTTCGGATTGTTAGTTGTTGTTATTCCGTTCGCTAAATCTGTCTTATGCTTTTTATGATGTTCGGATTGTTAGTTGTTGTTATTCCGTTCGTTAAATCTGTCTTATGCTTTTTATGTTGTTGTGATTGTTAGTTGTTGTTATTTCGTTCATTAAATAAGTCTTATGCTTTTAATGTTGTTGGGATTGTTAGTTGTTGTTATTCCGTTCGTTAAATCCGTCTTATGCTTTTTATGTTTTTCGGATTGTTAGTTGTTGTTATTCCGTTCGTTAAATCTGTCTAATGCTTTTTATGTTGTTGTGATTGTTAGTTGTTGTTATTTCGTTCGTTTAATCCGTCTTATGCTTTTTATGTTGTTAAGATTGTTCATACATGATAAAGGGTTGGCCCCTTTTCATATAAGTAAAAAATAGGGCATTAGTTAAATGTTAATATGAAATAGGATAGTCAAGGATTCGAACTTGCGAAGTTAGATTTGGAATTGAAAATTCCAATCATAAGTTAAAATAAATACAGAATGTTATTGAAATAAAGAATTGCAATTGTTTAGCTTACATATCTGTATATGGAAAAGGAATGTAATAATGAAATGTGTTTCTGTGAAAATTTAAAAAAGGAATTTAATCGTCAATTGGCAGTGTAAATATATTTTGTAAAAATGTTATTTGAAAAATAGGTTACTGAACTCGGGATCATGTCAAGTTTGGCAACGTGACGCATGTCATCCAACGTGCTTTATGAGCACATGTTTAATCCTGCGATGATGTGACGAGTTCTTAATATAGGAAAGAGTTCGAAGTTAGTTAGAGAGAATTAGATGTCAGATCAGAGGAGCAGAGAGGTTCAGATCGATCCTCGGAACCCTCTAGAAGTGAGAGGGTTTTAGAAATAACCATGTAAAGAAACTTTGAATTCCTCACGGAATGGACCGGTCATGAAATAAAGGACGTCGTCATCTTTTTGTATTTGCGTCTTCTGTGTTCATCATTACAATGAGAAAGGTAACGTGTTTATATTATATGCACAGCTGTCAAAACGTAAATGTCAAATGCACTATCTCTCGGTCTATCTATCAAGATATTCATAAATCTCCACTCATTGAATTGGTTCTCTTGTAGTAAAATGAACATTGTCTATTATATATATACAGAATTGTCTCTCCCTTTATATGTACTCTGTCTCTATATCTCGGCAATATCTCCATCTCTTACTACACATACATACTGTTAAGACATATGAATACTCAACACATGAACAACCTAAGACTCTAAACTCTCACTAAGACTTTCTAATACAAACAAGAACACTAAACAAGAACTCCTGTAACATACGCGCACAAACGGTACGTTCTAATAATAACACAAAACATAAAACATATACACATATTTGGTACTTCTAAAAATACCAACCACAACGTAACATTGTTAGTTGTGGTTATTCCGTCCGTTACGTCCGTGTCATGCTTTTTATGTTGGTGGGATTGCTAGTTGTTATTCTGTCCATTACCTCGGGTTTATGCTTGTTATGTTGTTGGGATTGTAAGTTGTGGTTATTCCGTCCGTTACGTCCGTTTTATGCTTTTTATGTTGTTGGGATTGTTAGTTGTGGTTATTCCGTTCGTTACGTCCGTTTTATGCTTTTTATGTTGTTGGGATTGTTAGTTGTTGTTATTCCGTTCGTTACGTCCGTTTTATGCTTTTTATGTTGTTGGGATTGTTAGTTGTTGTTATTCCGTCCGTTACGTCCGTTTTATGCTTTTTATGTTGTTGGGATTGTTAGTTGTGGTTATTCCGTTCGTTACGTCCGTTTTATGCTTTTTATGTTGTTGGGATTGTTAGTTGTGGTTATTCCGTCCGTTACGACCGTTTTATGCTTTTTATGTTGTTGGGATTGTTAGTTGTTGTTATTCCGTCCGTTACGTCCGTTTTATGCTTTTTATGTTGTTCGGATTGTTAGTTGTTGTTATTCCGTTCGTTAGGTCCGTTTTATGCTTTTTATGTTGTTCAGATTGTTAGTTGTTGTTATTCCGTCCGTTACGACCGTTTTATGCTTTTTATGTTCTTCGTATTGTTAGTTGTTGTTATTCCGTCCGTTACGACCGTTTTATGCTTTTTATGTTGCTCGGATTGTTAGTTGTTATTCCATCCTTTACAACCGTTTTATGCTTTTTATGTTTTTCGGATTGTTAGTTGCTGTTATTCCGTTTTATGCTTTTACTATAAAAAAAGTTCAGACTGTTAGTTGTTGTTATTCCGTCCGCTACGTCCGTTTTATGCTTTTTATGTTGTTCGCATTGTTAGTTGTTGTTATTCCGTCCGTTAAATCTGCCTTATGCTTTTTATGTTGTTCGGATTCTTAGCTGTTGTTATTCCGTTCGTTAAATCCATCTTATGCTTTTTATGTTGTTGCGATTGTTAGTTGTTGTTATTCCGTTCGCTAAATCTGTTTTATGCTTTTTATGATGTTCGGATTGTTAGTTGTTGTTATTCCGTTCGTTAAATCTGTCTTATGCTTTTTAAGTTGTTGGGATTGTTAGTTGTTGTTATTCCGTTCGTTAAATCCGTCTTATGCTTTTAATGTTGTTGGGATTGTTAGTTGTTGTTATTTCGTTCATTAAATACGTCTTATGCTTTTTATGTTGTTCGGGTTGTTAGTTGTTGTTATTCCGTTCGTTAAATCTGTCTTATGCTTTTTATGTTGTTGGGATTGTTAGTTGTTGTTATTTCGTTCATTAAATACGTCTTATGCTTTTTATGTTGTTGGGATTGTTAGTTGTTGTTATTCCGTTCGTTAAATCCGTCTTATGCTTTTTATGTTGTTCGGATTGTTAGTTGTTGTTATTCCGTTCGCTAAATCTGTCTTATGCTTTTTATGATGTTCGGATTGTTAGTTGTTGTTATTCCGTTCGTTAAATCTGTCTTATGCTTTTTATGTTGTTGTGATTGTTAGTTGTTGTTATTTCGTTCATTAAATAAGTCTTATGCTTTTAATGTTGTTGGGATTGTTAGTTGTTGTTATTCCGTTCGTTAAATCCGTCTTATGCTTTTTATGTTTTTCGGATTGTTAGTTGTTGTTATTCCGTTCGTTAAATCTGTCTAATGCTTTTTATGTTGTTGTGATTGTTAGTTGTTGTTATTTCGTTCGTTTAATCCGTCTTATGCTTTTTATGTTGTTAAGATTGTTCATACATGATAAAGGGTTGGCCCCTTTTCATATAAGTAAAAAATAGGGCATTAGTTAAATGTTAATATGAAATAGGATAGTCAAGGATTCGAACTTGCGAAGTTAGATTTGGAATTGAAAATTCCAATCATAAGTTAAAATAAATACAGAATGTTATTGAAATAAAGAATTGCAATTGTTTAGCTTACATATCTGTATATGGAAAAGGAATGTAATAATGAAATGTGTTTCTGTGAAAATTTAAAAAAGGAATTTAATCGTCAATTGGCAGTGTAAATATATTTTGTAAAAATGTTATTTGAAAAATAGGTTACTGAACTCGGGATCATGTCAAGTTTGGCAACGTGACGCATGTCATCCAACGTGCTTTATGAGCACATGTTTAATCCTGCGATGATGTGACGAGTTCTTAATATAGGAAAGAGTTCGAAGTTAGTTAGAGAGAATTAGATGTCAGATCAGAGGAGCAGAGAGGTTCAGATCGATCCTCGGAACCCTCTAGAAGTGAGAGGGTTTTAGAAATAACCATGTAAAGAAACTTTGAATTCCTCACGGAATGGACCGGTCATGAAATAAAGGACGTCGTCATCTTTTTGTATTTGCGTCTTCTGTGTTCATCATTACAATGAGAAAGGTAACGTGTTTATATTATATGCACAGCTGTCAAAACGTAAATGTCAAATGCACTATCTCTCGGTCTATCTATCAAGATATTCATAAATCTCCACTCATTGAATTGGTTCTCTTGTAGTAAAATGAACATTGTCTATTATATATATACAGAATTGTCTCTCCCTTTATATGTACTCTGTCTCTATATCTCGGCAATATCTCCATCTCTTACTACACATACATACTGTTAAGACATATGAATACTCAACACATGAACAACCTAAGACTCTAAACTCTCACTAAGACTTTCTAATACAAACAAGAACACTAAACAAGAACTCCTGTAACATACGCGCACAAACGGTACGTTCTAATAATAACACAAAACATAAAACATATACACATATTTGGTACTTCTAAAAATACCAACCACAACGTAACATTGTTAGTTGTGGTTATTCCGTCCGTTACGTCCGTGTCATGCTTTTTATGTTGGTGGGATTGCTAGTTGTTATTCTGTCCATTACCTCGGGTTTATGCTTGTTATGTTGTTGGGATTGTAAGTTGTGGTTATTCCGTCCGTTACGTCCGTTTTATGCTTTTTATGTTGTTGGGATTGTTAGTTGTGGTTATTCCGTTCGTTACGTCCGTTTTATGCTTTTTATGTTGTTGGGATTGTTAGTTGTTGTTATTCCGTTCGTTACGTCCGTTTTATGCTTTTTATGTTGTTGGGATTGTTAGTTGTTGTTATTCCGTCCGTTACGTCCGTTTTATGCTTTTTATGTTGTTGGGATTGTTAGTTGTGGTTATTCCGTTCGTTACGTCCGTTTTATGCTTTTTATGTTGTTGGGATTGTTAGTTGTTGTTATTCCGTCCGTTACGACCGTTTTATGCTTTTTATGTTGTTGGGATTGTTAGTTGTTGTTATTCCGTCCGTTACGTCCGTTTTATGCTTTTTATGTTGTTCGGATTGTTAGTTGTTGTTATTCCGTTCGTTAGGTCCGTTTTATGCTTTTTATGTTGTTCAGATTGTTAGTTGTTGTTATTCCGTCCGTTACGACCGTTTTATGCTTTTTATGTTCTTCGTATTGTTAGTTGTTGTTATTCCGTCCGTTACGACCGTTTTATGCTTTTTATGTTGCTCGGATTGTTAGTTGTTATTCCATCCTTTACAACCGTTTTATGCTTTTTATGTTTTTCGGATTGTTAGTTGCTGTTATTCCGTTTTATGCTTTTACTATAAAAAAAGTTCAGACTGTTAGTTGTTGTTATTCCGTCCGCTACGTCCGTTTTATGCTTTTTATGTTGTTCGCATTGTTAGTTGTTGTTATTCCGTCCGTTAAATCTGCCTTATGCTTTTTATGTTGTTCGGATTCTTAGCTGTTGTTATTCCGTTCGTTAAATCCATCTTATGCTTTTTATGTTGTTGCGATTGTTAGTTGTTGTTATTCCGTTCGCTAAATCTGTTTTATGCTTTTTATGATGTTCGGATTGTTAGTTGTTGTTATTCCGTTCGTTAAATCTGTCTTATGCTTTTTAAGTTGTTGGGATTGTTAGTTGTTGTTATTCCGTTCGTTAAATCCGTCTTATGCTTTTAATGTTGTTGGGATTGTTAGTTGTTGTTATTTCGTTCATTAAATACGTCTTATGCTTTTTATGTTGTTCGGGTTGTTAGTTGTTGTTATTCCGTTCGTTAAATCTGTCTTATGCTTTTTATGTTGTTGGGATTGTTAGTTGTTGTTATTTCGTTCATTAAATACGTCTTATGCTTTTTATGTTGTTGGGATTGTTAGTTGTTGTTATTCCGTTCGTTAAATCCGTCTTATGCTTTTTATGTTGTTCGGGTTGTTAGTTGTTGTTATTCCGTTCGCTAAATCTGTCTTATGCTTTTTATGATGTTCGGATTGTTAGTTGTTGTTATTCCGTTCGTTAAATCTGTCTTATGCTTTTTATGTTGTTGTGATTGTTAGTTGTTGTTATTTCGTTCATTAAATAAGTCTTATGCTTTTAATGTTGTTGGGATTGTTAGTTGTTGTTATTCCGTTCGTTAAATCCGTCTTATGCTTTTTATGTTTTTCGGATTGTTAGTTGTTGTTATTCCGTTCGTTAAATCTGTCTAATGCTTTTTATGTTGTTGTGATTGTTAGTTGTTGTTATTTCGTTCGTTTAATCCGTCTTATGCTTTTTATGTTGTTAAGATTGTTCATACATGATAAAGGGTTGGCCCCTTTTCATATAAGTAAAAAATAGGGCATTAGTTAAATGTTAATATGAAATAGGATAGTCAAGGATTCGAACTTGCGAAGTTAGATTTGGAATTGAAAATTCCAATCATAAGTTAAAATAAATACAGAATGTTATTGAAATAAAGAATTGCAATTGTTTAGCTTACATATCTGTATATGGAAAAGGAATGTAATAATGAAATGTGTTTCTGTGAAAATTTAAAAAAGGAATTTAATCGTCAATTGGCAGTGTAAATATATTTTGTAAAAATGTTATTTGAAAAATAGGTTACTGAACTCGGGATCATGTCAAGTTTGGCAACGTGACGCATGTCATCCAACGTGCTTTATGAGCACATGTTTAATCCTGCGATGATGTGACGAGTTCTTAATATAGGAAAGAGTTCGAAGTTAGTTAGAGAGAATTAGATGTCAGATCAGAGGAGCAGAGAGGTTCAGATCGATCCTCGGAACCCTCTAGAAGTGAGAGGGTTTTAGAAATAACCATGTAAAGAAACTTTGAATTCCTCACGGAATGGACCGTTCATGAAATAAAGGACGTCGTCATCTTTTTGTATTTGCGTCTTCTGTGTTCATCATTACAATGAGAAAGGTAACGTGTATATATTATATGCACAGCTGTCAAAACGTAAATGTCAAATGCACTATCTCTCGGTCTATCTATCAAGATATTCATAAATCTCCACTCATTGAATTGGTTCTCTTGTAGTAAAATGAACATTGTCTATTATATATATACAGAATTGTCTCTCCCTTTATATGTACTCTGTCTCTATATCTCGGCAATATCTCCATCTCTTACTACACATACATACTGTTAAGACATATGAATACTCAACACATGAACAACCTAAGACTCTAAACTCTCACTAAGACTTTCTAATACAAACAAGAACACTAAACAAGAACTCCTGTAACATACGCGCACAAACGGTACGTTCTAATAATAACACAAAACATAAAACATATACACATATTTGGTACTTCTAAAAATACCAACCACAACGTAACATTGTTAGTTGTGGTTATTCCGTCCGTTACGTCCGTGTCATGCTTTTTATGTTGGTGGGATTGCTAGTTGTTATTCTGTCCATTACCTCGGGTTTATGCTTGTTATGTTGTTGGGATTGTAAGTTGTGGTTATTCCGTCCGTTACGTCCGTTTTATGCTTTTTATGTTGTTGGGATTGTTAGTTGTGGTTATTCCGTTCGTTACGTCCGTTTTATGCTTTTTATGTTGTTGGGATTGTTAGTTGTTGTTATTCCGTTCGTTACGTCCGTTTTATGCTTTTTATGTTGTTGGGATTGTTAGTTGTTGTTATTCCGTCCGTTACGTCCGTTTTATGCTTTTTATGTTGTTGGGATTGTTAGTTGTGGTTATTCCGTTCGTTACGTCTGTTTTATGCTTTTTATGTTGTTGGGATTGTTAGTTGTGGTTATTCCGTCCGTTACGACCGTTTTATGCTTTTTATGTTGTTGGGATTGTTAGTTGTTGTTATTCCGTCCGTTACGTCCGTTTTATGCTTTTTATGTTGTTCGGATTGTTAGTTGTTGTTATTCCGTTCGTTAGGTCCGTTTTATGCTTTTTATGTTGTTCAGATTGTTAGTTGTTGTTATTCCGTCCGTTACGACCGTTTTATGCTTTTTATGTTCTTCGTATTGTTAGTTGTTGTTATTCCGTCCGTTACGACCGTTTTATGCTTTTTATGTTGCTCGGATTGTTAGTTGTTATTCCATCCTTTACAACCGTTTTATGCTTTTTATGTTTTTCGGATTGTTAGTTGCTGTTATTCCGTTTTATGCTTTTACTATAAAAAAAGTTCAGACTGTTAGTTGTTGTTATTCCGTCCGCTACGTCCGTTTTATGCTTTTTATGTTGTTCGCATTGTTAGTTGTTGTTATTCCGTCCGTTAAATCTGCCTTATGCTTTTTATGTTGTTCGGATTCTTAGCTGTTGTTATTCCGTTCGTTAAATCCATCTTATGCTTTTTATGTTGTTGCGATTGTTAGTTGTTGTTATTCCGTTCGCTAAATCTGTTTTATGCTTTTTATGATGTTCGGATTGTTAGTTGTTGTTATTCCATTCGTTAAATCTGTCTTATGCTTTTTAAGTTGTTGGGATTGTTAGTTGTTGTTATTCAGTTCGTTAAATCTGTCTTATGCTTTTAATGTTGTTGGGATTGTTAGTTGTTGTTATTTCGTTCATTAAATACGTCTTATGCTTTTTATGTTGTTCGGGTTGTTAGTTGTTGTTATTCCGTTCGTTAAATCTGTCTTATGCTTTTTATGTTGTTGGGATTGTTAGTTGTTGTTATTTCGTTCATTAAATACGTCTTATGCTTTTTATGTTGTTGGGATTGTTAGTTGTTGTTATTCCGTTCATTAAATACGTCTTATGCTTTTTATGTTGTTCGGATTGTTAGTTGTTGTTATTCCGTTCGTTAAATCCGTCTTATGCTTTTTGTGTTGTTCGGATTGTTAGTTGTTGTTATTCCGTTCGTTAAATCTGTCTTATGCTTTTTATGTTGTTGTGATTGTTAGTTGTTGTTATTTCGTTCATTAAATAAGTCTTATGCTTTTAATGTTGTTGGGATTGTTAGTTGTTGTTATTCCGTTCGTTAAATCCGTCTTATGCTTTTTATGTTTTTCGGATTGTTAGTTGTTGTTATTCCGTTCGTTAAATCTGTCTTATGCTTTTTATGTTGTTGTGATTGTTAGTTGTTGTTATTTCGTTCGTTTAATCCGTCTTATGCTTTTTATGTTGTTAAGATTGTTCATACATGATAAAGGGTTGGCCCCTTTTCATATAAGTAAAAAATAGGGCATTAGTTAAATGTTAATATGAAATAGGATAGTCAAGGATTCGAACTTGCGAAGTTAGATTTGGAATTGAAAATTCCAATCATAAGTTAAAATAAATACAGAATGTTATTGAAATAAAGAATTGCAATTGTTTAGCTTACATATCTGTATATGGAAAAGGAATGTAATAATGAAATGTGTTTCTGTGAAAATTTAAAAAAGGAATTTAATCGTCAATTGGCAGTGTAAATATATTTTGTAAAAATGTTATTTGAAAAATAGGTTACTGAACTCGGGATCATGTCAAGTTTGGCAACGTGACGCATGTCATCCAACGTGCTTTATGAGCACATGTTTAATCCTGCGATGATGTGACGAGTTCTTAATATAGGAAAGAGTTCGAAGTTAGTTAGAGAGAATTAGATGTCAGATCAGAGGAGCAGAGAGGTTCAGATCGATCCTCGGAACCCTCTAGAAGTGAGAGGGTTTTAGAAATAACCATGTAAAGAAACTTTGAATTCCTCACGGAATGGACCGGTCATGAAATAAAGGACGTCGTCATCTTTTTGTATTTGCGTCTTCTGTGTTCATCATTACAATGAGAAAGGTAACGTGTTTATATTATATGCACAGCTGTCAAAACGTAAATGTCAAATGCACTATCTCTCGGTCTATCTATCAAGATATTCATAAATCTCCACTCATTGAATTGGTTCTCTTGTAGTAAAATGAACATTGTCTATTATATATATACAGAATTGTCTCTCCCTTTATATGTACTCTGTCTCTATATCTCGGCAATATCTCCATCTCTTACTACACATACATACTGTTAAGACATATGAATACTCAACACATGAACAACCTAAGACTCTAAACTCTCACTAAGACTTTCTAATACAAACAAGAACACTAAACAAGAACTCCTGTAACATACGCGCACAAACGGTACGTTCTAATAATAACACAAAACATAAAACATATACACATATTTGGTACTTCTAAAAATACCAACCACAACGTAACATTGTTAGTTGTGGTTATTCCGTCCGTTACGTCCGTGTCATGCTTTTTATGTTGGTGGGATTGCTAGTTGTTATTCTGTCCATTACCTCGGGTTTATGCTTGTTATGTTGTTGGGATTGTAAGTTGTGGTTATTCCGTCCGTTACGTCCGTTTTATGCTTTTTATGTTGTTGGGATTGTTAGTTGTGGTTATTCCGTTCGTTACGTCCGTTTTATGCTTTTTATGTTGTTGGGATTGTTAGTTGTTGTTATTCCGTTCGTTACGTCCGTTTTATGCTTTTTATGTTGTTGGGATTGTTAGTTGTTGTTATTCCGTCCGTTACGTCCGTTTTATGCTTTTTATGTTGTTGGGATTGTTAGTTGTGGTTATTTCGTTCGTTACGTCCGTTTTATGCTTTTTATGTTGTTGGGATTGTTAGTTGTGGTTATTCCGTCCGTTACGACCGTTTTATGCTTTTTATGTTGTTGGGATTTTTAGTTGTTGTTATTCCGTCCGTTACGTCCGTTTTATGCTTTTTATGTTGTTGGGATTCTTAGTTGTTGTTTTTCTGTTCGTTAGGTCCGTTTTATGCTTTTTATGTTGTTCGGATTGTTAGTTGTGGTTATTCCGTCCGTTACGTCCGTATTATGCTTTTTATGTTGCTCGGATTGTTAGTTGTTGTTATTCCGTCCGTTACGTCCGTTTTATGCTTTTTATGTTGCTTGGATTGTACACTGTTATTATTCGGTTCGTTATGTCCGTTTTATGCTTCTTATGTTGTTCGGATTGTTAGTTGTGGTTATTCCATCCGTTACGTCCGTTTTATGTTATTTATGTTGTTCGGCTTGTTAGTTGTGGTTATTCCGTCCGTTACGTCCGTTTTATGCTTTTTATGTTGTTTAGATTGTTAGTTGTTTTTATTCCATTCGTTATATCCGTTTTATACTTTAACTGTTGTGATTCCGTTCGTTAAGTCTTTTTTATGCTGTTTATGTTTTTCGGATTGTTAGTTGTTGTTTTTTCCGCTCGTTACATCCGTTTTATGCTTTTTATGTTGTTTGAATCGTTAGTTGTTGTTATTCCACTCGTTATGTCCATTTTATGCTTTAGCTGTTATTATTCTGTCCGTTACATCAGTCTTATGCTTTTTATGATGTTCGGATTGTTAGTTGTTAGTTATTTCGTCCGTTACGTCCGTTTTATGCTTTTTATGTTGTTCAGATTGTTCGTTATTCGCTCCTTTACGTCCGTTTTATGCTTTTCGTGTTGTTCTGATTGAAGTTGTTGATAGTTCGACTAAAATGTTAAAGAATACACCTTCAATTTTTTTCTCGTTTTGATTTTTGTTTTGCTTTGAATAATCTTTTTAGAAAATTGTTTTATTAACATAAAACTGTAAGTAATTTTTGATCGCTATTTTAACTGATAAATTTTGCTGGAATCTGTACTATGTGTTGTGGGTTATTTTGTCATGGGTGCGTTTGTGACTGCTTGTGTAAACTAATTCGTCTATCTGTCTCCCACATAGTCTTATCAGATTAACCCTACTTGCTCTCCTCTTTTCATTTTCCTGTACAGTTCTCATCATATTAATTCATCATTGATTCCTCTTGTTCATGTAAGGATGATATCAGCAAATATCCTGGTATTTCTATTCGTTTCTAATAAATAGATAATTTTGGTCTGAATTTAAATATTTTTGCGTATTGTTTACCGAAAAATGTTTTGAAATATAAGCCGAATACTTTTTCGCCTCGGGGTCTTTTCTCTTGTCCAAATCCTTACAATCTATTCTGACCATTGTCCGTTGACTGATGCTTTAAAATATTCGTAACCAAATTTCTTTTCAAAATTCTAAACACAATTATGTTTTACTAGTTCTATTACAAATATATATTGTTTCAAGTATTTTCATCTTTATTAAAAAGCTGATGGCGAATTGAAACGGCTTTCCCCCCATCGTGTCGCATGAAGCATCTTTAGAAGTTGCTTTTTTTCATTTTCTTTATCCGCCTTACATTTTCAGAGATTTATAGATTATTGCTCTTCAGAAAGCGTCCATTATAATCTTATTAGAAAGACGTGTTATTATGTTAAGCTAGTAAGCAGATACAACCTCCTAATCCTATTAGTATTTTTGTTTCCCTTGAGGGATAAATTTCGTCTTTCATTTTGAAGTTCTGGGTTATTTAACGCTGACTTAAATTGACAATGTTTTCTGTTCATCTTTGAATCGAAAACAAGGCGAACCGTCTATTAATTGAGACACTATTTATATTGTTTTTGTTGTCGGATTGTTATCTTGATAAACGTTAATGTTTCTGTTCCGACAATGTTTCAGCCTATCCGCACCTTCCTTCAAATATGCTTCATCTAGGAAAACCACAATTCATGCTTGCTGTATTATTCAAATAATCACCCACGCATATTGTTTACATTTTTACTATCTAGATCCATTTTCAAGTAAGCATTTAAAGTGACTTTCTTAATCTCTTAAAAAACAGTTTCCTTACTCTGTAGTTATGCTTTTCTTATATTAAAATCCGGGTGTTTTTAAAACTTTGTAGTCCTTGTATTTTATTGAACTTTGATTTTTATGTTTTTATTGTATACAGTTAGTTTTAATAATGATCTTTTTTAAATTGTAGTATTTTTCTGTTGTAATTGAGCGTGGTTTGCATTTTGTAATAGAACTTTCTTTTAAATTTGTGTTGAGGTACTTTATTAGTATTTCTCTTTGATTTCCTAAGCTGTATTTTTATTTTGTAGTTAAGCATTTCTTTTTATCTTGTAAAGTTTTTCTTTTACTTGTTGTTAAGCTTTTCTTTCTATTTTATTGTTAAATTTTTCTTTTTTTTCTGTGGTTAAGCTTTTCGTTTGATTATGCTGCTACATTTTTCTTTTTATTTTGTTGTATTTTTTTTATTTTTATGTTCAGCCTTTTTATTTTGTTGTTAAGATTTCCTTGTATTGTGTAGTTAAACATTTCTTTTTATTTTGTTGTCAAGCATTCGTTTTATTTTGTTGTAACACTTTTCTTTTTATTTTGTTGTAATTTTTTTTATTTTGTAGTTAAGCTTTGTTATTTTGTTGTTAAGCTCTCCTTGTATTTTTTATTTAAACATTTCTTTTTATTTTGTGTTTAAGCATCCGTTTTATTTTGTTGTCAAGCTTTATTTTTATTTTATTGTTGAAATATTCTTTTCATTTTGTAGTTAAAAAATATCTATATTTTTGTTCAGACTTTTTGTGTAGATACCCTTTACTTCATATTTAGAAGTTAAGTTTTATGTTTTTATTTTATTGTTAAGCATTTGTTTTTAGTGTGTAGTTAAGCATGATTATTATTTGGTAGTAAAGCTTTTTTATTTTGTAGTTAAGATTTTCTTCTTATATTTTAGTTGAGGTTTTCTTTTAATCTGGAGGTGACCTTTTCTTTCATCTTGTAGTTAAGTTTATCGTTGATTTTGTAGTTAAGCTTTATATATTTATTTTTAGTTAAGATTTTCGTTTTAGATTTTAGTTGAGCTTTATTCATATTTTGTAATTAAGCGCTTCTTTTTATTTTGTAGATATGTGTTCCTACGCATTGAAATTGCTATATGATAAATAAGGCTTATTTTATACTGGAGATATTCATAATCGTACCCTATTTCCAAGGAAGGGGAGATATAACATAGGAGAAATATTTAGAATCAATACCATATATATATATATATATATATATATATATATATATATATATATATATATATATATATATATATATACACAGGGTGACCGAAAAAACAGAGGACATTCAATTGTTTTTCTGAGCATTTGACAGTCAACGGAGAAAAAAAGGCCAAAATACCCTAGTGTTTTGATGTGATGTTTTGAATATAATAAACTAGTTATGAACAAAGTTTCATTTCATTCGGACAAAACACTAAGAAACGGGGCCTAATTTGAGTTTGGGCCCGTTTATTGGGGGTCACCCTGTATATATATATATTTTTTTTTTTACAAAGGCATCACCACATTATCAAGGCCCAGAGGCCACTCAAGGATAAGGGTTAAAGAGTGTACAGTAGAAGTTGGTCAATATAGTAATCATTAGTAATGAAAATTTGGTAAATTTAATAACTTATATGGAACGGCTCATCAAGAACTTATTTACCTTAGACTTGAACACAACCATATTGTAGTCAGCCGGAAAGCAGGAAAACGGAAGACAATTCCACAGGCGTGCAGTTCTAAGAAAGAAGCTTTGTTCATGGAATCTATGTTTAGGTTTAGGCACAGATAAAGAGTGGGGGAAATTATTGATAGTGTTTACAGCTAGACGAGTGTTTCTTGTGAAAGTTTGGGGAGGGGGGACCATAGATTGAAGCTCAGTTGAACACTTTCCATGAAAATAACGATACATCAGAGACAAACTCGCAACATCTCTTCTGTGAGATAGAGGTTGTAAGGAGGAGAAAAGGACATCTCCTACGAGGCTACGAAGTCTATTTTGAACTCTATCAAGGCAGGACAAGTCCTTTCTAGCAGCTCCTGCCCAGATGTGGCAACAGTATTCCATCCTTGGACGTACCTGGCTCTTATATAGATAGAGAATAGCATCAGCAGTGAGATATCTACTGGATCGATAGAAAGATCCCACCATTTTTCCAGCGGCCTTGGCAACAGATTTGATATACGTGTTCCATTTAAGATCAGGAGTAATGGTCAAGCCCAGAAGCTTGTCAAAACTTGAGGCCTCCTGAAGACGAGAGCCATTCATTTCAATTGATGACAAATGTGGATTAAAATGTTGATGATGTAAAGAGAGAAGCTTGGTTTTAGATGCATTAAAAGTAACCAGCCACTCCTTTCCCCATTGTACTACATGCTCAAGATCAGAGGAGAGAGAATTGGAGAGTACTTGCTCGTTTACTGTCTTAGATGTGGTACCATAAATGGTAGTGTCGTCAGCATAAATGTCTACAAATGATGTAAGGATATGATTTGGAAGATCATTAATGTAGATCAGGAAAAGAGTTGGGCCCAGGATGGATCCCTGAGGGACACCAGCATTAATACTGTGAGCTTCTGATTTTTGCCCCTCAACTACTACTCTTATGAACCTATCAGAAAGAAATGATTTAATAATTGAGAAGACTTTTCCAGCTATACCATAGCTAGCGATCTTATGAAGTAAACCTTTATGCCATACCCTATCAAAGGCTTTAGATATGTCAAGAGCAATTGCCCTAGAAAGATTGCCACCGTCGAGAGATTTGCTAATCCTATGCGATATAACTGTAAGGACATTTGCTGTAGATCTAGCAGAACGGAAACCATATTGAGTGTCACTAAGAAGGTTATTTTTGTTGAGATGTTTGATTACTTCTGTATTTAACACAGATTCTAGCAACTTACTCATGACGCACAGGAGACTTATTGGCCTGTACTGAGAGGGGGATGAGCGATCACCTGAATTCTTAAATACAGGGCATACTGATGAGATTTTCCAGGGAGATGGGAAACTATTCTCCTTAAGACAACGTTTAAACAGTTTTGTAAGTATGGGCGCTAGTTCAGGTTGAAGTTTTTTGAGTACTATAATTGGAATACCATCAGGGCCAGTTGCTTTACTGGAATCAAGGTTTTTGATTAGCTTGGCAACATCACGTACAGATATACGTATATCACATAGCGTGTTTTCTGCTACAGGAGGAAATATTGGGGGTTGGCAGTCTTGGTCGCAAAGGGTAGAATTAGCTGCAAAGTTCTTGACAAAGAGTTTGGCTTTGTCTGATGCTGACGAGATTACCTCAGGTCCATTGATAATAGTTGGGATGGAGCACACGCTTCTGTTCAGGATTCTGTTTGCTATTTGCCAAAACTGGTGGGAACCAAGCCGCTGCTCAGCTACTTTGGACTTAACAGATTGAGCATACAGCTCTCTTGCGTTCCTTATTACTTTCTTACAATGGTTGCTGGCAGTCCTGAAAACGGCTTTAGTTTCCATACATCTATTACGTTTGAAGCAGTGGAAAAAGTGATTTCTGTGCGCAATGGCAGCAGCACATTCTGGAGAGAACCATGGCTGGCTGTTAGGTTTTTGCTGAAACTTTTTAGAGGGTATGAAATGGTCAATACCTACAATTAACCATTCAGTTAGGTCTAATACTATAGAGGACACATCCTTTTTAAACATGGAATGCAGAGGTAGATCAGATATAAATGTACGGAAGCTATCCCAGTCAGCCTTAGTGTATCGATATACTGTACGATGAAGTGGTACGTCTGGGGACTTATTACATTTCATTTTTATCTTAATTGATACAACAGAGTGGTCGGAAGATCCAAGAGGCGACAGAACAGAAACTGAACATAGTTCAGGGCAAGTTGTGAGAAAAAGATCTAGTAGGCTCGCATACTGGCCGTCATTATCGGGCACACGGGTAGGTTCCTGAACAATCTGAGTGAGGTCATAGGCAATGGAGAAATCATGACAGAACCTCCCCTCATCATCGGTCTTGTTTGAGTGGGTCAACCATTCGACGTTGTGAACATTGAAGTCTCCACATACGTGAATGTTAGCTGAAGGATAAGTAGAAAGGACTTGGTCAATTTTCTCAGATATGCTTTGAAAGATAGTAACTCCGCTGTTGTGGGGGCGATAGAGAGTAAATATAAATGCAGTAGTATATATATATATATATATATATATATATATATATATATATATATATATATCAGAGAGGCGGTAGCACTCTCTATATAGGGATGGCCCGTACACGCCTATATACGCCTACAAAACAAAACTATCCAAATCTCAACTAAAATCAACTTATAAGTTTCAAAAAGCACATAGTCTTACAGAGAAGTGTCTTACAAATCCAGCGAGTGTCAGAACGTCGGTTAAAATGCCAAAAGAGTGCAAAAACAAAAGGGTACAAAAATGGCCAATTGTTTTTCTTTCTTCTTTCTTCTTTCTTCTTCTTTCTTCTTTCTTTTGAGACGATGTATCTCGGTGTACGAACGGTCTCTGACAACAGTTCAAGCATCAATCGACTGCTCTTTACACGGAGAAGTGCAGTGACCCATCGCTTTTTAGCTAACTCCATAATTAAATAAGATTACGTGTAATAACAAGTTTTAAACACTATATACCCAATGTAGACAGACCACTTCGAACACGGAACTTCTCTCAAAACGGACAGCTCCAAATAATACACCGGATGCTCACAGACGTTCCAGTTTGCCAGTGGCCTATATTTCTTGGACGCTGAATATTTGAGGTGAACGTTAAGGTTTTTTCTTTAAACAGTAACCCACCAGCGTTAATGAAACCACGAAATCTTTATCTCAGTTGATCAAACTTGTTATAAGAGTAACCTATCAGCAAGTACGACGTCAAAAAACAATGTTATAAAAAAAATAATTCTTCAGATTTTGGACTGTAAAATATGTACAAAATGTCAATGCTGTGACTAGGATTCGAACCTAGGTTAGCACGGCTACAACGTGGGGGGTCCTAACCTCTAGACGATCACGGCTACCACTGACGTCCGTCGCTCTTGGCAGAAAGACACATGACTACTGTCAAACTATTGAAAAATAAGGAGGAAACTTGAAATTCTCACGCATGCGCAAAAATACACTATAGCAACCATTGTTAAATGCAGCTGAATCTCTTCGCTTGCTAAGAAAAGTAGATCAGACCAGTTCTTCTAAGAACTCACCAAACGCCAAAGGAAATAAGTTAAATTAACCGCAAAAGAAACTGCAAGAAAGTCAAGAAAAATTTAATAGTGAAGGTATGAACATTTTAGAACTTTATAATACTCTAACTGTTTTATCAGAGAGGCGGTAGCACTCTCTATGTAATATAGAACCGATGGAGGACCAAGAGGCAACTCCTAAGGCCCAAAACCCAAAGACCTAAAACCCAGCAGGAAGCGACCTGCTACTAATGGAGGCGGCAATGAGCCGCCTCCTAAAAAAGACAATACTATCATGAATGTAAGTTTAAAAATAAGACTGTAAGTAAAAATACTAATTAACAAGAATAAAAAAGCATTGAAAATGCAAAAGGATATAGGGATTGTATGCCAAAAAGTATACAAACAAGATAGCTATGAATGGCTAGGCACATGGAAATAGAATTGCATCCAAAGTATAGCCCTATAGCTTTTTACAACCGTAATGATGGCACGGAATGAAGATTGGAGAAAAGCTATAGGGCTATACTTTGGATGCAATTCTATTTCCATGTGCCTAGCCATTCATAGCTATCTTGTTTGTATACTTTTTGGCATACCATCCCTATATCCTTTTGCATTTTCAATGCTTTTTTATTCTTGTATATATATATAAACAGTAGTGTTAAAACGAATAATTGGACACGGGTTCGAAAATAATCGTCACTTTTGGAGGAACGGAAATCGGAAATAATTCAGCTTTGTTTCTGATTCCAGAAACGATTCTGTTAATTTTTTTTTATTTAAATGAAGCATGTTTGTATTTATTAGAATATTATTTATTTACGATATAAATACGTAGGTCAGAAATCCAAACTCTAGTTTTTTTGCCGTTAAACAAAGTAAATAGTCTAGTGTTCACGTGCCTATTCTTTTACCAGATAGTTTTGCACCTATTTGCTAAAAAATACTTCTTTAAGACTTCAAAATTTTTATATTAAACGATTTAAACTGCTGTGCAAAGGTTCTATTATTTATTTAGCTCTGGTCAGACCTTTTTGTTTCATTACCGTCTGACACAAGTGAAAACTACAAATAAAAATCTCACGATGAATAAATCTTATATAGAAAAAAATAAAAGAAGAACAAATAGATTAAAAAATATATCTAATTTTAAAAGTTATTTTTCTAAAATTGAGATTCTACTTTTTAAGGCAATTATGTCTGAACACACTGGAACCAATGCTAAAAATGTAGAGGGAGAGACTATTGTTAAGATAATAGTACGTTTCAACGAGTATCATATTTTTTCTTTTAAATATTTTAGTTTTAATAAAGTAAATTTAAAATATTTGCTTTATTATAGGTTGAGAAACACCAGTAGAGAATGCAAATGAAATGTGGGGGAAAATTTTAACACTTAAAATAATACGAGTGACTAGAACAAATCAATAATATGGAAAATAAGGAATAAAAGTTGAAGAACAGACACGAGTTAAAATTGTATGAAGAATAATCAACTATGATGGAAACGTAATTTCGAATAGTGTAGAAAAGGCAGTAAGTATTGAAGAGTTCGATAAGGAGGATATAAAAAAGTAAGGAGTATAACAATGAAAATAAAAAGGAAACGAAAGAGAGCGTAGAGAGAGAAATATTGCAAAGAATAAAGATAGAAAAGAGCAGAAGAACGGAAGAGAGAGAGAGAGAGAGAGAGAGAGAGAGAGAGTGTAAATATAAAACAAAGGGGAGTAAAGACCGTGAAAAAAGACTAAGAATAAAAAAGACAGCGACAGAAGAGCAAGAGTTGAAAAGAAAAAAAGAGAGGCTAAGAAGAGAGTAAGGATCGAAAAGTGATAATGAACTCTATGGAAAGAGTACGGATCAAAAGTTGAGATTAAACATAAATAAAAGAGAATAATAATTGCAATGGTGGAGTATAATTAGATCATTAAGAGAGTCAGAATAAAATAAAGGAATAACAATCATAAGTGGAGAGAATGTTTAGCAATATGTAAAATCGAAAAATAAGGTGTTTAATCGATCCAAAGGGGCAATCCTCACAATGACTTAAAGAAAAATAAACGTTTCAAATTCTGGTACCAATCGAAAACAACAATACACATGAGTAAATTTTTAAAGGATTAAACAATAGGGATATTATTGATTAGACATAAAAAAAGAAAGAAGGCCCGGAGGAATAAAAAAAAATACGCATTGCTAGAAAAATTATCATGTTAGTAAATCTTCTAAGTTGTTTATGTTCAGGAAAAAACAAATAAAGGCCATCACAAATATACAGTATATATATATATATATATATATATATATATATATATATATATATATATATATATATATATATACATATATGTGTGTGTGTGTATGTATTTATATATATATATTTATACATATATAAACAGATAGATAAATAGATAAATATATACAAATAAAGTAAAAAAGTAAAGTAAAAAAATGCAAATTCGCATAGGAACTTCATTACATTATCAAGTCAATAAAGGTTACTGAAAAAGAGAGTAGGCCAACTCTTTTAAGCCCATTACTAAATACCTCTCGTCAGAAGAGGAGAAAAGCTGGAATTACACAAATATAAGATTAAAAAGACATGACTGACTTTTAAAACGGTGTTGTCTTATTACATTTATATTTGCATAATGACAGCTCTTTCTCCTCTTCAGACGAGAAGCAGTTAGTTTCAAAACGTCATAACCTAAAGTGATAGGATAATTCCGACGCAATTACCGATTCTAATTTCGATTTTTTATATATCTGTAAATATTAAACTATATTTTTTTTATTTTTCGTGATTACCATAAAAACACATGTCAAATGTGCATATATTTCCACAAGCAAATAAAACGCACTTGTTTGAGTGTGATCGATAGATTTTAGTTTAACTGGTAGTTTAAAATCAATATATAGGCATTATTTTCCAACAGTGAAATGTTACTATAAAACATAAACAATTAAAAATATAATTAAAGAATCGTTTTTGGCATCGGAACGTAAGCTAATATTTTTCCGATTACGATACAGATTCCGATACAGCCAAAATTTCCAATTTTTTCTATTCCCGATTCAGATTAATCTTCTCAATGTCCTGGCATAAAGAGTTTTTTCACTATTATCTTTCTGTATCGCTTATTGACTTGCTAATACAATACATTGCTGATATAACGTTATTCTTTATCATTTTAACTTATTGTAATTTTTGCACCGCTCAGTCGAGTAAAGCTTTTTATCATAATAGGTTTGTCTTATTATTGCAAATTTATTTTTCCGTTAGATTTCATGACTATATATATATGTATATATATATATATATATAAAATATATTTTAGTCATATATATACATGTTCACAAGGCTGACTAGTAGATTCATTGTATTAAATCAACAATTTGTGGCTGAATGATATTTATACAACTTATTAGCAACTTTGAAAAAACGAAACAATGCGAAAACAAACAGGAAAAAACACCGTTTAAAGGCGGTGTCGTTGCTCGGAGTTAACCAGTGTTTTTTTCTGTTTATTTTCGCGTTGTTTCATTTTTTCAAAGTCGCTGACGAGTTGAATTGATTTCATTCAGCCACTAATGGCTGATTCCATACAATGAAATAACTGGTCCGCCTTTGGAATATGTGTATATATAGTTTTTAAATAATTATTTGTACGCTGCCGATCAAAAATTTAAGACCACTTAAAAATCTTTAAAGAGAAACCTTTTTTTTAAGGAGAGATTTTAAACTCTTTCGACTTAAGGTTACTAATAATACAAACTAAAAGGTACCGAAACAAAAAGGTATATTCCAAAACGTTTATTTAAAAATTTGAATTTTATTAAATTAGGCTTTTTACACATAATCAAAGTTATAAGACCAACGGCATAAATTGTTAGATTTATGGTAATTTTAATGTTTTTAGTCAAGTTATACATCAGCAATCTCTGTGTAAAGTAGTTACCACGTCTAAAGCAAGAAAACTAACCGACGTTGAGTAGTCTCGAATTCTAGGATTCCATAAGCAAGGTTTGTCACAGCGAGCGATAGCAGCTAAGGTAAATCGCAGTAAAACTGTTATTTGCAACTTTCTAAAGAACACTGAGAATTATGGAAAAGCAAAATCCTTTGGTAGGCTCCTCAAAATTTTACTTGTATTGAGTAGAAGAATCAGACAGGTTATTATGAATGACAGAGTACTTTCTTCTAGTTAAATAAAGACGGTTACAGATGCTGATTGCAGTCAAATAACCATCAGATGACACTTACAACAAAAAGGCATGGTAAATAAAAAAAGATAAACAAATACTCGATTGCTTCCACGTCACAAAGTGGACCGCTTAAGATTTGGTCGTGAATACCAAATCTGGGACGTTGAGAAGTGGAAGAAAGTTCTGTTTTCTGATGAGAAAAAAATTCAATTTAGATGGTTCTGATGGCTTCCAGCGATATTGGCATAGCAAAAATATACCCCTTGAAATTTTTTTCACATGTCATAGAATAAAAGAAAAAGCGAGCGCGCGCGCGAGAGAGAGTAAAAGAGTGAATACGTTAGTACATTTATTCTATTTCTCTTTTCCATTTTTAAGATTATTTAATTTATTTATTTTATTTTTTTACACAGTGATCACCACTTATCAAGGCCCGGAAGCCACTCAGGGATAAGGGTTATTGCAAGTACATTACGTTAGTGTGGAGATTTGATGAAGTGTTTACTTAAGGGGGCGGTTCATTAGGAATTTGTTAACATTGGACTTTAAGACATCCAAGTTGTAGTCCGGTGGGAAGCAGGCAGACGGAACAGAGTTCCACAGGCATGCAGTTCTAAGAAAGAAGCTTTGTTCATGGAATCCGCGTTTTGATTTAGGAACAGATACAGAGTGAGGGAAATTTTTCACAGTGAATTCAGCTAGACGGGTGTTTTTTGTGAAAGATTGGCGAGGGGGGACCAGAGATTGCAGTTCCGACGAGCACCTGCCATGGAAATAACGATAAAACAAGGATTGGCTCGCAACGTCTCTTCTGTGGGAGAGAGGTTGCAGGGTAGAGAAAAATTGATTATATGTTTTACCTATCTGACTGTAAAAGTTGGCATGATTTTCGTACATATATGCTTGGTAAATCAAAATAATGTCTCGTGGCATCTGTATTACATTAATTGCCGTTGTACGAAATGAGTAAGTGCCACTTTCATTTTATTTTGCATTTTCGTTTGTTCTATCCTTTCGCCGTAAATAACAGCACATCAACCCTTTGAACAAATATTACCCATGAATAATGAAACCCGTTGTACTAAGAATTAGTATGGATAACGAATGCACAATAACCTTATTGAAATTTCACATTGCGGAGTTATCCAGTACAATAGAACTTTTATAATCATAGTGTAAGAACAGTTGTGATACAAAGTAGGCTTTGTGTTGTAACTGTAAGAACTTGTTTTAAGCGTGGCGGGCTATACGCTTATTCGCCTGATTGCACGACCCGGTTACTTATTGGGATGACATCCAGGATCTGCTTATACTCGATATATAGTATTGGTCGTGTAATATTTTTATATATGATAATTTCATTCATGTAGATTTCATATTATGGATTACAAAGCCAATTATCTTTTGATTATTATATTATGCTTAATATATAGTAGAGATTAACAAATTAACAAAAATATGATTGGTATCTAAAAAAAATCATATAGTTCTCCGGTTTTATTCATTACCGTCTGATCTAATGCATATAAAAACTTTAATAAATCACGTTGTAAAATGCGTAAATATGTACAGCACATTCTGTCAAATACCACAAATATTTTCAATTTTGAAACTTTATCAGCTATCTCTACCGGCTATATAAAAAAAATAGAATTTCTTTCAAAGGTGCTAATTTTCATTATGACAAGTTTCAAGTCGCGTAGTATAGAAGGCATCTTTCCTCTCACAGAAACGCAGACAAGGAAACTATATATATATATATATATATATATATATATATATATATATATATATACTGAGGAAGATCGAAGGATCGGTCGAAATTATGTGCTCTTGAGAGAAACATTCTTGTTTTTTCTAAAGAATGTTGTATTCCTACACGTCAACACACAGGAAATAAATACAGACAAGATATAAACATTTATATATTTTTCGTATTTATTTTTTATTCATATATATTTTTATATATTTTTTATTCATATATATTTTAATATATATATATATATATATATATGTATATATATATATATATATATATATATATATATATATATATAATTTCCTTGTCTGCGTTTCTGTGAGAGGAAAGATGCCTTCTATACTACGCGACTTAAATCTATACACAATATATATATATATATATATATATATATATATATATATATATATATATATATGAAATCACCCCATATAATGTTCCGGTGTTCACTCGATGATAGGGTTTAATGAGTGTAAGATGATCAGTAAAATCAGCTCATTCATCATTTTGCTGTTCCACACGCAAACAGATTAAATAAAAAAAAGTATGATTCATGGCATTTGTCTTTAGATTTAGCCAATGATAGAGAGTAGGAGAAGTTGTTAGTCGTCGTTGCAGCTTGACGAGTGTTTTTTTTTTTTTTTGGCGGGAAGACCATTGAATAAAGCTCAGACGAGCACTGGCCGTGAAAATAACAGAAGAGATTTCAAGGAGGAAAGTGCATTTCCTACGATGTGTTTAAGCTGGTTTTGAGCTCTGTGAAGGCAAGATAGTGTGCTCTAGGTAGCTTCTTCTCGGGTATGTTAAAATACTCTATTTATGGCGTATTTGGCTCTCTAACAGGGTGAGGATTGTGTTGTGAGTGAAATACCTTCTGGAGCGGTAGAAAGACGTTCATATCAATTGTAGTGAAGTTGAGATTGGAGCGGTAGTGGTGAAAAGATAGAAGCTTGATTTCAAATGCTTTGAAAACAATCAACCACCTTTTGTCCCATTGCACCACCTGCTGATAGTCGGAGGAGAGAGATTCAGAGAGATCTTAGTCTTTTTTTGTAGATGTAGATGAATAAGTTTGGCAGATTATTGATGAAGCCAATAAAGATATTTGGGTCCGAGGAACGCCAGCGTTGACACAGAGTCTTGAACTTCGATCTATCGACGACTACTTGCATAGGCCTCTCAGCGATGGAGGATTCGATGGTTGAGAAGACATTTCCTATTCCATAGCTGGAAGTAGATATTTATATCAAACCTTGTTAACCCCTTTTGATATGTCGAGAGCTATTACTCCAGAGAAGAATTCCCGTCGATAGATTTATAGATTCTGTTTAAAATTAGTCAATATATCGGCTGTAGATATTTTAGGACGGAAACAGTATTGTTTATTGCTAAACATGTTATTTTTGCCGGATCGATGTACAATTGCTCTATTTATTACGGATTCAAACAACTTATTCATGACGCACACGAGACAAATTGATCTGTACTGACATGCATACTAACACGGATTTCCATAACATTTATCCTTTAGACATCGATTGAACAACTTAGGAAGTATGGGTGCTAAATCTAATTGGAGCTTTTTGAATACTATCGACCGAATATTTAAAAAAAACAGCTGCTTTGTTGTCATCAAAGTTTTCGATGAGCGTGGAAACATTGTGAATAGATATGTGGATGTCGCTCAAATTATTTTCGGTTTTGTAAGAAAATTCGAGAGGGATGTGGTCCTGATCGCATGGGGATGAGTTTAATGCAATACTCTTAGCAGAGAGTGTGACTTTGTCAGATACTAAAGAACTATATATACGCACACACACACACACGCATATATATGTATATATATATATTATATTTATATATGTATACATACATTTATATAGATACATATATAAAGAGAGAGAGAAATACAGAATGGCACATTAAAAGGAGAACGTGCACGTTCAATAGTTCAAACTTTCTTATACATTAATTTACTTAATTTTATTAGATGTGATTACTAATATAATTATTGCTGTCTACTGGTTATATTTTTGTGCTCCTCTATGTTATTTTTATTGTAGCTCTATTGTTTAATTTTACGCATTTTGGTATTATTCTTACCTACATCTCGTGTTTAGCATTTTGTTATTGTGTCATGAATTATAAATTTCACCGTTTTTGGAGCAACTATATGACAGGATTAAATAAGTTTGATTGAATGTTTTTGGCAGAGAATTAGTTACGGGAAAACGTTTTTAATGAGATACAAGAAATTCATATCAAGTTTAAAACTGAGTATCTTGTTATATAGTGGTGTAAGCCAAATTATTTCAATTTTATTCTGTTTAAAATAATGATTGCTTATAACGAATATGTCGATATTATTAGACTTACTATGTTCTACATTGCGCCGTAAAAAGTTGCTCAAATTCTTAACTATATTATCGTTGCTGAAGTTATTACTTATACTAATGATAGAAACCTGTTTTATGATTAATGAAGGTGATTAGACTTTATAGACGTGGAATAGCAACTCCCATTAGACATAATTATTTATTTTGAAAGAATTATAAAAAAAATATTAAATAAATAAAAATAGCGATGGTAACAAAATAACTAAGTTACATAAATTCTCGCAATACAGAGTTGCCTATTAATTTAATTCATTTCAAATTAGAAGTGTCAGACTGTCTCTCAAACAAGGGGGTTTCAAGCCTTTTTAGAGTAGTTTTGTTATTACTCGATTCAAATATATGCCTGAGTTATATAGTCAACGAATCTGATTGGTTAGTTACCTAGATTAATCACTATTTTGATTTAGAGACAATCACTATCAATACGTTTCGTCAGGCAGTGAAGTATAAACGCGAATTTGTAACTTACTTATCATGTACATGTTTCATCCTATATATATATATATATATATATATATATATATATATATATATATATATATATAACTACTTCATTTACTCGCATAAATAAATATACAGATGTATAAATTTATGCGTAAACTTTTAGTATTTACTTCGACAGTGCTCTACATATATATATATATATATATATATATATATATACACGAGATTTTTTTTTTAAATTTAACATTACATATTATATAATATTGTCAACTTTTAATCCAATATGAATATTAGTATCAATCTCAGTCAAAATTTTATTAGAAGGCAACATTTTATAAGAAGACAACATTTTATAAGACAACATTTCATAAAATAACAAAATTAAAAATAAATTACATTCAAATTTATTCTTCCATTTATGTGCTAACGAACAACAATTATAGACTATCTAGAAATATTATTTTGATACCTACGTTTCTTCTAAGCAAAAGAGCAATTAAAACTCCATGGAATAAAGAAAAAAAAACTTTAAATCTTGTATTCCTTTTTTAAAAGTAAATTTGGATTAAATTTTTGAAAACTTAACTCGACTCCGATATCTATGATTTTAAAACGAAACCAGAATTCACGAGGATTTTCGTGCGGACTGAAAAGAAAAAAAGCTGCAAACAGTTGTGAACTGGTTTATTTTTAATGAGGATTTCAAATTTATAGAATTAAAAAAAAATAAAATGTATTCTTTGATAAAGTACAAAAAACTCTTCAAATATTAATATTTAATTCACAATAGTGCTTTAACTTTTATGTTTTCCATTTGTAAAATGTGATTCATGTCATATTTTCAACAATTTGTGTTTCACTAACGTATTTCCATATTTATCTTTATGAAACTCATCAGTTTGACTATACCACCGATTTTGACCACTAGACTTAAGTCACCATTGACCAGGGATAACGTTTGATTAAAGTCAATGGTGACTTCAGCCGGATGGTTACAAATCGGGGGTATAGCCAAACTGATGAGTCTCATAAAGATAAAAATATATGTATATCGATAAATAATATTCTACATACATATATACATATATATTTTTTACATGGAGTTCACCACTTATCAAGGCCCAATGGCCACTCAGGGATAAGGGTTATTGTGTGTACAGTAATCAAAGGGATAGTGTAGCAATAGTATTGCAGAATTGGTAAGGTGTCATTACTTAGGGGGGCGGTTCATCAGGGATTTGTTTGTGTTGGACTTGAAGACATCCAGGTTGAAGTCAGGAGGGAAACAGGCAAGCGGAACAGAATTCCACAGGCGTGCAGTTCTAAGAAAGAAGCTTTGTTCATGGTATCTACGTTTTGATTTAGGCACAGACAGGGAGTGGGGAAAATTATTGACGGTGGTTTCAGCTAGTCGGGTGTTTTTTGAGAAAGATTGGCGAGGGGGGAACCAGAGAATGGAGCTCAGACGAGCACCTGCCATGGAAATAACGATAGAACAATGACAGGCTCACTACGTCTCTTCTAAGCCACGGAGTCTATTTTGTACTCTGTCAAGGCAGGATAGGCTGTTTTTTGCAGCCCCCGCCAAGATGTGGCAGCAGTACTCCATCTTTGGAAGTACTTGGCTCCTATATAGATAGAGAATTGCATCATTAGTGAGATATCTTCTGGAGCGGTAGAAGGATCCCACCATTTTCCCAGCGACCTTGGCCACAAACTTGATGTATGTGTTCCATTTAAGATCAGGTGTAAATGCCAAAACTGGTGGGAACGAAGCCGCTGATCAGCTACCTTGGATTTAACAGACTGAGCATATAGCTCTCTTGCATTTTTTTATTACTCTTTTACAGTGGTTGCTGGCAGTCCTAAAAGCAGCATTAGTCTCAGTGCATCTATTACGTTGGTAGCTATGGAAAAAGTGATTTCTGTGCGCGATTGCAGCAGCACATTCTGGGGAGAACCATGGCTTGCTATTAGGTATTTGTTGGAATTTTTTAAATGGTATGAATTGGTCTATGCCTACAATTAACCATTCGGTCAGATCTGATACTATAGAAGACACTTCCTTTTTAAACATGGAGTGCAGAGGTAAATCAAATATGAATGTACGGAAGCTATCCAAGTCGCTGCTTAGCTACTTTAGACTGAGCATCCAACTATTTTGCGTTCTTTATTACTTTTTCACAGAGGTTCATGGCAGTTCTGAAAGCGGTTTTAGTCTCAGTACAACTATTACGGTGGGAGCAATGGAAAAAGTAATTTCTGTGCTCAATGGCAGCAACACGTTCCAGAGACAACCGCGGCTGCCTGTTAGGTTTTAGCTGGAATGTTTTCGAGAGTATGGAACGGTCTATACCTACAATTCACCATTCGGTAAGGTCTGATACTATAGAGGACACATTCTTTGTAAACATGGCTTTGTCTGATGCTGACGAGATTACCTCAGGCCCATTGATGGTAGTTGTGATAGAATACACGCTTCAGTTCAGGATCCTTTACTTTGGATTTCAGTATTTAATTTGTGTATTTCTTTTTTATTAAATGCTAGCTTTTTTCTAGTCCAATACCGGCTTCCATCTTATCTCGAAATTACTTATAACGGCACCAACTTACTTTCGGAAGAACCCGCCCCCCCATCAGCCTTTTCTTTTATATCGTAAGCTTCTTAAAACGTTACTAGCTTAAGTTCAGAATAAAATCACGATTTTCTTTTAACGGCTGATTTAAAAAAAAATGTTTTGAAGGCTACTAACTGAATTTCTTTCAATACAGTTTGCAATTTGGAGACGGAATTGTTTTTGTTGAGATAAGTGATTTCAATCATGCTTTTTATTTTAGATTTAAAATATTAACAACTCCATTTTATTTCAGTATTTAATTTGTGTATTTCTTTTTTATTAAATGCTAGCTTTTTTCTAGTCCAATACCGGCTTCCATCTTATCTCGAAATTACTTATAACGGCACCAACTTACTTTCGGAAGAACCCCCCCATCAGCCTTTTCTTTTATATCGTAAGCTTCTTAAAACGTTACAAGCTTAAGTTCAGAATAAAATCACGATTTTCTTTTAACGGCTGATTTAAAAAAAAATGTTTTGAAGGCTACTAACTGAATTTCTTTCAATACAGTTTGCAATTTGGAGACGGAATTGTTTTTGTTGAGATAAGTGATTTCAATCATGCTTTTTATTTAAGATTTAAAATATTAACAACTCCATTTTATTTCAGTATTTAATTTGTGTATTTCTGTTTTATTAAATGCTAGCTTTTTTTTTCTCGTACATATGTTTATTTATCTACCGAGTTGATAGCAAAAATTACGAATTATACTCATTTTTAGTTCGTGTGAGGGGAATCTATCACCATACTTTCCCTTAAACACGTCCGTTGGACTTTTATTAAGTACAATACTTAATAGTTTTTTGTTTTTTTTTTTGTTTTTTTAATGGAGAGTAGAAAACGCATTGTGGATGCGTTATCGGCAGCTCCTGTTACTTTCGCTTCTTCTTATTTGTCCGTCAGTCCTCATTTTTTTTAATGAGTGATTTTTCGGACAAAGGGAGAAGAAAAAGCTGTTTTCTAGGTTGGCAGTATTTTTGCGAACAGTTGGCTGAGATGGCGGAAATTTTCTGTTTCTATGTCTATCCTTGTAGCCATGTCACTAGTAAGGGTGCTGGAGGTAAACGTTTTGTCTGGGCTGACGTTATCCGCCTGATAGTCAGGGATCCGAACCTTGGATTAACCACTAAGGAGGCTGTCCTATCAGCAGGTGCAAAGTACTGGGGCTGCTGTATTGCCATTTGGTGAATGGATTCTGGACCATGCAGTAGCTTCTGGTGGGGCCTCTCGATGCCATACTAGTGGGTAATTGTTACGGCTTTACCTTATCATTAGCTACAAATAAAAAAAAAATTCTTCGTTTCTTTTTCTCTCTTAATTTCCCCTCTCTGTCCTGCTCTAAGTAAATCTGTCGACCTAGTCCACAAATTCCAAAATTTCATCATGACAAGTTTCAAGAAAAAATACACGATTAAACCCGGTTCTCCAACTTCCAACGTAGACCCCTACTACCATGTCTCCTTCTCCAACATCAGGGGTCTTCGTTCTAACCTTCCAGAGGTTGAAACCCAATTACAGGAGACTAAACCAGACCTTTTATTTTTAAGTGAAACTGGCATTGGACAGGGTATTTCCCTAGATGAGTTTGCAATTTCAGGATACTCTAACTTAACTTCTAAATCTGACCCCCAAGATCGCCATGGGCATGGAATATGTGCCTATATTAAAGATAGCTTTCAATGTGGGAGGGACATCTCCAGGGAAGATCCTAACTTACCCTATATGTGCTTCCGGATTGCTTTAGCTCACACTACTGCATTTATATTTACTCTCTATCGCCCCCACAACAGCGGAGTTACTATCTTTCAAAGCATATCTGAGAAAATTGACCAAGTCCTTTCTACTTATCCTTCAGCTAGCATTCACGTATGTGGAGACTTCAATGTTCACAACGTCGAATGGTTGACCCACTCAAACAAGACCGATGATGAGGGGAGGTTCTGTCATGATTTCTCCATTGCCTATGACCTCACTCAGATTGTTCAGGAACCTACCCGTGTGCCCGATAATGACGGCCAGTATGCGAGCCTACTAGACCTTTTTCTCACAACTTGCCCTGAACTATGTTCAGTTTCTGTTCTGTCGCCTCTTGGATCTTCCGACCACTCTGTTGTATCAATTAAGATAAAAATGAAATGTAATAAGTCCCCAGACGTACCTCTTCATCGTACAGTATATCGATACACTAAGGCTGACTGGGATAGCTTCCGTACATTTATATCTGATCTACCTCTGCATTCCATGTTTAAAAAGGATGTGTCCTCTATAGTATTAGACCTAACTGAATGGTTAATTGCAGGTATTGACCATTTCATACCCTCTAAAAAGTTTCAGCAAAAACCTAACAGCCAGCCATGGTTCTCTCCAGAATGTGCTGCTGCCATTGCGCACAGAAATCACTTTTTCCACTGCTTCAAACGTAATAGATGTATGGAAACTAAAGCCGTTTTCAGGACTGCCAGCAACCATTGTAAGAAAGTAATAAGGAACGCAAGAGTGTTGTATGCTCAATCTGTTAAGTCCAAAGTAGCTGAGCAGAGGCTTGGTTCCCACCAGTTTTGGCAAATAGCAAACAGAATCCTGAATAGAAGCGTGTGCTCCATCCCAACTATTATCAATGGACCTGAGGTAATCTCGTCAGCATCAGACAAATCCAAACTCTTTGTCAAGAACTTTGCAGCTAATTCTACCCTTTGCGACCAAGACCGCCAACCTCCAATATTTCCTTCTGTATCAGAAAACACACTATGTGATATACGTATATCTGTACGTGATGTTGCAAAGCTAATCAAAAACCTTGATTCGAGTAAAGCAACTGGCCCTGATGGTATTCCAATTATAGTACTCAAAAAACTTCAACTTGAATTAGCGCCCATACTTACAAAACTGTTTAAACGTTGTCTTAAGGAGAATAGTTTCCCATCTCCCTGGAAAATCTCATCAGTATGCCCTGTATTTAAGAATTCAGGTGATCGCTCATCCCCCTCTCAGTACAGGCCAATAAGTCTCCTGTGCGTCATGAGTAAGTTGCTAGAATCTGTGTTAAATACAGAAGTAATCAAACATCTCAACAAAAATAACCTTCTTAGTGACACTCAATATGGTTTCCGTTCTGCTAGATCTACAGCAAATGTCCTTACAGTTATATCGCATAGGATTAGCAAATCTCTCGACGGTGGCAATCTTTCTAGGGCAATTGCTCTTGACATATCTAAAGCCTTTGATAGGGTATGGCATAAAGGTTTACTTCATAAGATCGCTAGCTATGGTATAGCTGGAAAAGTCTTCTCAATTATTAAATCATTTCTTTCTGATAGGTTCATAAGAGTAGTAGTTGAGGGGCAAAAATCAGAAGCTCACAGTATTAATGCCGGTGTCCCTCAGGGATCCATCCTGGGCCCAACTCTTTTCCTGATCTACATTAATGATCTTCCAAATCATATCCTTACATCATTTGTAGACATTTATGCTGACGACACCACCATTTATGGTACCACATCTAAGACAGTAAACGACCAAGTTCTCTCTGATTCTCTCTCCTCTGATCTTGAGCACGTAGTACAATGAGGAAAGGAGTGGCTGGTTACTTTTAATGCATCTAAAACCAAGCTTCTCTCTTTACATCATCAACATTCTAATTCACATTTGTCATCAATTGAAATGAATGGCTCTCGTCTTCAGGAGGCCTCAAGTTTTGACAAGCTTCTGGGCTTGACCATTACTCCTGATCTTAAATGGAACACCTATATCAAATCTGTTGCCAAGGCCGCTGGAAAAATGGTGGGATCTTTCTATCGATCCAGTAGATATCTCACTGCTGATGCTATTCTCTACCTATATAAGAGCCAGGTACGTCCAAGGATGGAATACTGTTGCCACATCTGGGCAGGAGCTGCTAGAAAGGACTTGTCCTGCCTTGATAGAGTTCAAAATAGACTTCGTAGCCTCGTAGGAGATGTCCTTTTCTCCTCCTTGCAACCTCTATCTCACAGAAGAGATGTTGCGAGTTTGTCTCTGATGTATCGTTATTTTCATGGAAAGTGTTCAACTGAGCTTCATTCTATGGTCCCCCCTCGCCAAACTTTCACAAGAAACACTCGTCTAGCTGTAAACACTATCAATAATTTCCCCCACTCTTTATCTGTGCCTAAACCTAAACGTATATTCCATGAACAAAGCTTCTTTCTTAGAACTGCACGCCTGTGGAATTGTCTTCCGTTTTCCTGCTTTCCGGCTGACTACAATATGGTTGTGTTCAAGTCTAAAGTAAATAAGTTCTTGATGAGCCGTTCCATATAAGTTATTAAATTTACCAAATTTTCATTACTAATGATTACTATATTGACCAATTTCTACTGTACACTCTTTAACCCTTATCCTTGAGTGGCCTCTGGGCCTTGATAATGTGGTGATGCCTTTGTAAAAAAAAAAAAAATAAATAACTGAGCATGCATCTTTTGCGTTCTTTCTTACTTTTTTACAATGGTTGCTGGCAGTCCTGAAAGCGGCTTCAGTCTCAGTACATCTATTACGTTGGAAGCTATAGAAAAAGTGATTTCTGTGCGCAACGGCAGCAACACATTCTGGGGAGAACCACGGCGTTGCTGGGAATTTACGAGAGTATGAAACGGTCTATACCTACAATTAAACATTCCGTCAGGTCTTATACTATAGAGGACACATCCTTTTTAAACATGGAATGCAGAGCTAAATCTGATATAAATGTACGGAAGCTATCGATATATTGTACGATGGAAAGGTACATCTAAAGACTTATTACATTTCATTTTTATCTTAACTGATACAACAGAGTGGTTGGAAGATCCAAATGGAGACATAACGGAAGCTGAACACAGTTCAGGGCAAGTTGTGAGAAAAAGGTCTAGGGGACTTGCATACTGGCCGTCAGTATTGGGCACACGGGTGGGTCCGTGAACAATCTGAGTGAGGTCATAAACAATGGAGAAATCATGACAGAACCTTCTCTATTCATCGGTCTTGTTTAAGTGAATTAACCATTCAACATTGTTAACATTGAATTTCCACAAACATGAATATTAGCTGAAGGATAAGAAGATAAGACGTGGTCAATTTTCCCAGATATGCTTTTAAAGATAGGAATTCCGCTGTTCTGGGGTTAATAGAGGGCAAATATAAGTGCAGTAGTTTGAGCAACCAGGAAGCACATATAGGGTAAGTTAGGATAATCTCTGGCGATGTCCCTACCACATGGAAAGCCATCTTTTATATAGGCACATAATCCATACCCATGGCGATGTTGGGGGTCAGATTTGGAAGTTCAATTAGAGCATCCTTTAATTACGAACTCATCTAGGGAAATGGTCTGTCCAATGCGAGTTTTGCTTAGAAATAATATGTCTGGTTTAGTCTCCTGTAATTGGGTTTCAACCTCTGGAAGGTTAAAACTTAGACATCAGCTGTTAGAAAAGGAGACCTGGTAGTTGGGGTCTATGTTAGAAGTTGGATATCCGGGTTTAGTCGTGTATTTCTTAATGAAAATTCCATGATGATTGGGATTTGTGAACTATGTCGACAGATTTGCTTGAAGCAGAGCAGAGAGGGAAATTAAGAGTGAAATAGAAATGAAGAAATATTTTTTGTAGCACATGAAAAGGTAAAGCCGTAACAATTACCCACTAATATGGCATTGAGAGGCCTCACCAGAAGCTACTGCATGGTCCAGAATCCATTCACCAAATAGCAATACAGCAGCCCCAGTACTTTGCACCTGTTGATAGGGTCGCCTCATTAGTCGTTAATACAAGGTTCGGGTCGCTGGCTATCAGGCGGATAACGTCAGCTCAGATAAAACGTTTACCTCCAGCATCCTTACTAGTGACATGGCTAGAAGGATAGACACAGAAACAGAAAATTTCCGACATATCCGGCTGCTGTTCACGCAAAATACTGCCAAACTAGAATACAACTTTTTCTTCTCCCTTTGTCAGAAAAAATCACCCATTAAAATATGAGGACTGAGTGGCAAATAAAGAGAAGCGAAAGTAACGGGAGCTGCCAATAACGCATCCACAATGCATTGTTTAATCTCCATTAAAAAATATTAAGTATTGTACTTAATAAAAGTCCATTTGGCGTGTTTAAGTGTACACTGTGGAGGTTCCTTTACTAGAGAAAGCAATCAATCGACTTAATTAAAAAATGTGTAATTTCACCGATTTTGATTGCAATAAAAGTATGGGAGGGTGGAACGTTTGTTGGTCCGTATTCAATCCTGGATTACATTCGTTGTATCTTATTGCTAGAATATATATATATATATATATATATATATATATATATATATATATATATGAAGGGTGTAGAGAGAGAAAGAAGGAGAGAGAGCAACAAATAGATAGATAAATAGATATATTATAAAAAGGTTACTTTTGAACCCTTTTTTGTCTTTAATGGTTCCTATTTATTCTGCATGGTTCAAGATGTTTGCGTTTATTGATTGAAGATATGTTTTGATATTTTTTGAAGAATTCGGTTTTTGTTAAAAAAAACAAACTTCTCGTCAGATAAATGGTCATCGGGGAACGTGCGAATATAATCTTCGAGACAGTTTTTTTCATTATTTTTCGTTTATCGGAATTTCTGAAGGAAAGTTTGCGAAATATTTTTCAAACATCTTCCTCCGTAGTTGCTATCTTCAGATCTGTATCGCGGGGTCGACGTGATGGCCACACAGTGACATGAGTGATGCTAATGATGATAATGATGATGACGGTAATGATGATGATATTGATGATGATGCCGGTGATTATGAGGAGTACGGTGTTGGAAATGATGAAGAGGAGAAAGATGAGGAAGGCGATAGCTAATAGAATGAGAACATTGCCTAGGGTGCTTGGGAGAGAGGGTAAATAACGCAAGGTGCAAAAGAAAAATGTGAAAGTAAAAATCGAGTAGAAATGTTGTTTCTCCTACTGCTTCTCTTGATGATGATTTGGGAGAAGAGGGAAGATGGAGATGAGGATTAGTTTGATGAGGAAGCTGACGAGTATGACGAGAATAACGAGTATGATGATCATCATGATGTGTAGAAAGAGAAGAGATAAAAAGATGTTAAAGAGGAAAACATAGATAAGTATGATGAAGAAGACGATAATGAGATCAAGAATATAGTGAAGCAAAAGTTGCTCAATTCTAACCACATCTCTCCTGATCTCCTGATTGGTTGAATCGAATTACAAGGAAAATTATTAGTCCCGGATTTTCTTCTCTCTGAGTAGTTTCACCAACAAAATTTGAGAATCTCGTCAATCCTGCCCTTTAAATCGTAGAGAAAACAGTAATTCATAGTTCTCCGACTAGAATAGTACAAAAGTTAAACCTCGTACTTCAAACCCGCAAAGTCAACTGCACCCATTTGATTTTAAGAAATTTTCGAAAGCAAAAGAAGAGATTAAAAAAACTTTATTTGCTATTGTGTCATTCGAACTTTCAAACATGTGTTTACAATAAAAAAAAATGTTAACTACAACTGCCGATTGCTCTGTGAACGAATCGTCTATGATTTGCAATCAAGACAAAAAACTGTTATTATAGTAAATACTAGCGGGAGTGTGTGGTCTTACCCGGTCGTAAAATACGCTCACATATAATTTAATTCATTCAGATTTCCTATTTATTATTACGGAGTCAATTCTCTACCGGATATTATATTGTATCTAATATTAAGCACTGATTTCAAAAGGTTAAAAAATTGACTTTGTGCCATCAGCTAGCCGTGTTCGGTAACGTTTGAGTTGTCAACAGATAGACACTCTAAAATTAAACCAATTCCAGCTATGAATGAATTTGCGCATGCGCAAAAGTAATAAAATATATCATCAAGTTGAAATAAACAGTTAGCATTTAAAGTTGCCGACACATTTCTGTACGTGGTATTCATCCACCCAAGCAAAGATTTTATTCGTTATAAACTACCCTTGCTATATGATTATTATTTTCCGTAAATGTTAGTGTAATTTTTTTTATTTATTTATTTTTTTTTATTCAATTTTCACCCCAAAGAAGGCACAGTGGCACTTTGAAGCAGGGGGCTACTATTAGGGAATTAATTAGCGGGGTCATTATGAAGGGAGAAGAGTAGAAAGATGTTTGTTAACATTACACTTGAACTTCTGCATATCATTGCAGTTGGGAAAGTAGAATCCTGGAAGGGAGTTCCAAAGACCCGCAGTTTTGGGGAAGAAACTATTGGAGTAAAAGGCTTTCTTGCACCTAGGGATCTCTACTGTAAAGGGATGAGACTTAGTAGCTTGTCGGGTTTGTCGGGGGTAGTTACGTCGGGGAGGTACAAGTGTTTGCAGTTCGTCAGGGCATTCACCATTAAAGTATTTGTAGAACAAGCAGAGGGATGCAACATCTCGTCGATGGGACAGAGGTTGAAGCCTAGATGACAGTTCAGGACCTATCAGGTTGGCGACTCTTTTTTGAACCCTGTCCAGGAGCGAGAGACAAGCAGCAGATGCACCAGCCCAGATGTGACAACAGTACTCCATACATGGGCGAATGGTTGCCTTATAGAGGTATAGGATACTGGCAGGCGTAAGTAGTTTTCTAGCACGGTAGAGGGAGCCAACCTTCCTTGCAGCAGCCTTGACAATGCTCTCAATGTATCTATTCCAGTTCATATTCCCTGTAAACGTTAGGCCGAGGAGTTTAAAAGAAGTACTTTCAGGCAATGTGTTCTTGGCCATTGCTATTGGTGGTAGAGAAGGTTTCTTGTAGTTATTGAAGGAAACAATCTTAGTCTTAGCAGCATTGAATGTGACCAACCATTTTTGTCCCGATTCCACCACGGATTGGAGGTCGTCCTCTAGTGTTTCTGCCATTTCCTTGGATATGTGTTCATTTGTTTTCCCCTCATATCTGTTATAGAGAGTGGTGTCATCGGCAAATATACCCATCTCCGAAACAATATTATCAGGGAGGTCGTTTATGAATATCAGGAATAATAGAGGTCCAAGGATAGACCCCTGAGGTACTCCCGTGTAATGTAATTTGTAATGAAATAGTTCATCGGTTAAATATTTTCACACGTTCACACACAGATACATAATCTACGCTTTTACTTAAGGATATTAAGGCAGCATTTTTCACTTAAGCATGTTCTATGAAATAAACCTTCTTGTGTATTTATGCTGTTATTGATCCTTTCCAACTCCAAATAACGGTCTTTACTTCCAGCACACACAGGTTGATGCAATTACACACATTTCAGGATAGTACTACAACTGGTAAAGGTTATTTTATACATAGAAGGGTTCTTAGTTTTTATTAGTCATGTTTCTAGCATTTCAAGTTTTCATTTAATTATTTTTTTAAGTATAGATGTGTTGTCAACTAAAATCTTCCCAAATTGGTGCAAAGGACAGGAATCTTTATTAGTCAGGTGGTTAACTAGAGCATTGTTTTGGAGCGATGCATGATTAATCTCCTTGGCAATGTCGTAATAGTCGAACAATTACTGTCGGAGATGCAGTCACCCAAATGGCGTTTACATTCATGAACTAGTCCTTTTAAGCAACGCAGTCGAAGGCAAGTTGTTGATAATAATAATAATCAGATTGGCAAGTTTAAAATTATAGTAGTAAAGCATTAATTTTATTTTTGTTAGAGTCAATGGGTTGCACATTTTATTTCAAATATTTAATACATTTTTATCTACTCTACAATTATAATGCATTTGGGATTATTTTACGTAAGGATATTAAGTTAACGCGCAGTTACAACATAACTTCAGTGTAATCTTTTAAGAAAGATAGAAAGTGTCGTAAGACTATGTATAAAATTAAACGGTCCTAAAAATACTTATCTAATATATACGATATTTGTTTTACATAAGCATTAATATGCCGCTGCAAATTCATGACCATGTTTCAGTCAGACATTAATAAGTAACTCAGGACATTTACTGATATCAAATTTGAGTTCGTAATTACAAATTGTCAGGAGTTTAAGTATTGACAGAAGTTTAAGCACAACATTAATTAGAATAGATTTGATGAAGAGAGACAGAGATATTACCGGACATGACAGAAAAACTAATACTAAAAAAGAATTAGACATAAATAAAAAAAAATACAAGTTACAAACGACATTGTTGTGGAGACGGATAAAATTAAAAACTTTTATAAATTAATTAAAATAGAATAGTTTTACTATTAAAACAAAATATTACAAATTATTTTTTCAAAAATTCTATGCTAACCTCGTGGAAAAATAACGTAGGTAGTAAAGTTCGACATCAATCACAGGTTTTACAAATTAGAAAATATTGAAACTTCATTTTTAATTCTCTTACCTCTTTAATAAGTAATGATTACATTTTTATCTCGCCATATATATTTAAAATTACTACATTAACTTTATCGGTTTAATATATAAGAACTTATGCACTTTACTTTTTAGTTTCTTATTTCATTTCTTTTTTAATTCAAGATTATTTATTCTGTTTTATATTTTATTCGTATCACTTGAAAATAATTTAATTAATTTAAACGTTTCTTGGTAAGCTCAGCCGGAAATTGATTCATAAAAATATATTAATGGACTACTTCACAAGTGAAAACAGCTGAATAACATCATTATATACAAGCCTATAAGGTAAGCTGTTTCTTTCAACACATCTTCTGTTATTCGATTGCTTCATGGCGAGTTTCTGGTAGTAATTTTTATCCTATAATGTTGATTGACATTCAGAAATAGATTAAATGGCGACTGGGAATAGACCAACGACACCTGAAAAGATAGGGGACGTCGGGAAAGACAAAATGAACTCATCGGCCCGCAACCCAGAGTTCTTATAACATAAGCTACAGATACAGGTAAAGAAAAATACCCTAAAGATCCACCGAAAGGGAACGAGGATGATTGATAAAAAATAAACGACCGGAATACGATTAAAGAACATACAGAATTCCCTTGTGTCTGTGGACGAACATTCAACTCGCAAAAAAGGAATGAAGATTCACCGAAGCGAAAAGGGAATATGCCAGTCCTCCAGTAACTCATATGCAGCGCTCTGATACCTCAGATAAGAGGTCGAAACAACAAGGCCAGGACGCAACCCAGCGTGCCGAGGATATCCGAGCAGTTGGGTCAGTGGGTGAGTTGAAACTCCCCAGAATCAAATTCCCATCGGCGGACAATTCGGAAGAATGGTCTATGCTTGATCATACAATAAGCAATGCATTACATAAAGAACTAGCTAGAAAGTATGATCAACGGCTAGAAGAATGCGGTTATGTAATATACCGTATTTGCATTGCATTGTATGATTAAAAAAAGCGACGTCAATTATACCGACCGTCAAGAAAAACAGACGACAGCGGGAGATGCCCAATCTAAAAAATAAGAAAAGACATTTTATACAACTTCGCGTTTCAAATCCTTTTGAAAAAGTGGGTTTATTTAAGATCTGGAATAACCTCAAGGATAAACGTAGCGCTCTTAACAAGGCGGAACGCGTCAGGAAATAAACGAATTACGTGGAGAAAAGACCGAAAACCGATGATTTAAGGGCTATATAAATATGCCTGAAATCTATTTGAATAACCAAAACCAGGAGTACTAAAAAATAACAACATATCTTAGAACCCCATCTAGGACACACATACTAAGACCACAACCTGCACATCCGACTGGAACAAAATAGTAGATTGATATAGCCAGAAATATAGCCAGAAATATAGCCAGAAATCCCCCAGAAAAAGTTCAATATGAACATAATGACGTATGAACAGGTAAAACGTGTTGTTATCAAAGCCAGAAATAAATTGGAACCAGGCCCAATGAAACACCATTTTTACTTTAAAAATGATGCCCTTAAGTACTTAAATGGCTTTATATTAACTTGAGGTTGGCATGGAAAAACCGTCATGTCAGTAACCAGTGGATGAAAGCAGACAGTGTATACATATCCAAGGAACAAAACTCAAAAGCTATAAATCAATTTAGGACAATCTCATTTTTTACAACGAAAAAATATTTTTTGAAGTAATAAAAAAAGTATCTACTATCCAATAAATATATCGATATTTCCGTACAAAAAGGTGGTATCTTTGGAATAGCAGGTTGTCTGGAACAGGGGAGTATGATATAAGAGATTATCCACAGAGCAAATACTACAAGACTGAGTTGGATATCATATGGTTCGATTTTACTAATGCATACGGACTAGTGCCTCATTAAATGATTCAACTACCCCTTCAGATGCACCACATCCCAGAGGGAATACGCAAGATTATTGCAATGTACTTCGATGGGTTTCATATGCACTTTACTACAAATGACTACACGACAAACTAGATAAAATTCAAAGTGGGAATTGCAATGGAATGTGCAGCATCACGTATACTTTTTGTTTTAGCGATGCCAAAAAATCTCACAGTAGCAGGAAACAATGCGAACTTACTATATTAGATGATGAATGCAAAATAACACCATTAAAGGCGTTCAAAGACAGCACCACGATCCTCACATCAAAAGAACTGGCACCCGCAAGTTACTCAGCATTATAGATGAAATGATGATATGGTTCAGAATAACTTTCAAGCCTAAGAAGTCCCGGGCCCTCTCCCTCAGAAAAGGGAAAAGTGCATCAAGATATCCACTTTACAGTGGGTGAATAGAAAACCCCTACTGTCCCAGAAGAACCGATAAAAAGCTTGGGAAGATGGTAGGATAACGCCTTGAAAGATTCTAAACACGTTCAAGTTACAATCAAAATCGTTGATGAGATTTTAAAGACGAACGGGCGCTGACCACTGCAAGGTAAATTCAAAGTATAGTGTCTTCAACACATGCTCATCCCAATTCTGTTATAGCCACGTCTTGTTTATGAAGTAACTATGAGTACAGTTGAGGCAATAAAAGCAAAAATTAGTAGATATACGTGAAAATGGCTGGGTTTGCCTACAGGATTATAACAAACAATCTAGACTAAAATTACCGCTCAAGTCTATTGGAGGAGTTCAAATCTGGAAAAGTCAGATTCTAGATGATGCTGGACAATTCCAATATCATGGGTGTCAAGACAGTGCAACCCTCTCTTAAAACAGGGAGGAAATGGAAAGCGTGCGACGCTATAAATATGGCGAAAGAAAATCTAGTTTTCAAAAAATCATTGGGCTCACTAAGGCAGGGAAATCTGGACTGGTCATGAGCAGCATTCAAAGATAGTCTACGGCTACAACCAAAGAGCGCCGAGAACTGGTCATTAAGGAAATAAATGCAGGAGGGAAGCAAAAGGACGGAAAAAGGCGTTCAACAGCCACAGCAGGGACAATGGAAAAACTGGGAAGAAGCAACGCAAAGATTCATTACATGGAATGACATCTGGCATATGTCGTCGCTAATGTTGAGTTTCATAATACGCTATACTTCAGACGTACTTCTGTCAATTACTAACCTTGCCAAATGGAAAAAGAGGGATGATTCAACCTGTCCTTTATGCAAAGAAAGCCCCCAAACTATGGAACATCTTCTTAGTTCCTGCAGAGTGGCCGTTTCTAATGGCCGATATACGTAGCGGCAGAACAGAGTACTGGAGGAACTGAACAACAATAACCACATGAAGTCCAAAGCAGCTAACATAAGCTGCAAGTGTTTGTTGAGGGAGGAAAAATGTGGATCGGATCAAAAGCGTAGAACTGGCCTGAACTAGAAGATAACCACGATATTCTTGAAATCGATGATGATTGGGTATTCGCCATAGATCTCCCCGGTTCGCAAAGTGATTATCTAAAAAGTATAAAAGGAAAGGGTCAAGGGCCAGACATTGTTCTCTCGTCAAGAACAAGGAAAAGACGCAGCGTGATTGAATTGACATACATTATGAGAGTCGGGTAGAAAAACAACATCAATACAAGATAGAAAATATGAAGAAATCTGACCCGTGCAAGCTACATTACAATCCTTCGAGCTGTTGAGATTGGAGCAAGAGGTTTTATTGCAGAATATTCAGATCGAATTTTAGGTAAGCTTGGAATTAAAGGCCGAAAAAAATCGCAGCTAGTAAACGCTTCATAGAGATAACCAAACAATGCGCAATGTAGTTCTTTGTAAAAAAAATTCCGCATGTGTCCACATAGCATTTAACTCTGTGATTAGATTTATTTATTTATTTATTTCATTTTTTTTCAATATGAGCACCTCTTAACGAATATGTCTGACGCAGCTTTTGAATATTTCAATGGCACGGACACGCTTTTGAATATTTCAACGTCACGCACCCGTTACTCGTTACAGAAAACGGCGAAATCATTAAAAAAAATTATTGCATTGATCACATCATTCAAATACAATTCAGTCAAGTAAGCGTCGCATAAGCCGATACGCGAACAAGCCGTAACAAAGAAATGACATATCTCGATTGGATTTATAACGACTAATAAAAACCGGATAGAAAACCACCAATACAAGATAGAGAAACATAAAGATCTAAAAAGAGAGCTGACCCTCAAGATTACGTTGCAACCCAGTTTAAATTGGAGCAGGAAGTTTCCTTGCAGGTTTCCTATATAAGTTTTCGAGCCAGCTTGTAATTAAAGGCGTAAAAAGAGTCGCAGCGAGTAAATGTCTCATAGATGTAACTGAACAATACGCGATGTGGCTCTAGGAAAAAGGAGATACCGTATTATATGGTAGTAAGTGACTACAGTCTACTTTTTTTTAACCCCAAACAAGACACAGTTCCACTTTGATGGAAGGGGCTACTATCAGAGACATAAGCTACAGGAGTACTATGTAGGGAGTTGGGCAGCAAGATGTGGGTTCACGTTACACATGAATTTCTGCATGTCAGTAGCAGGGAATTCCAAAGTCTAGCAGTTCAGGGGAAGAAACTACTGGAGTAGAAAGCTCTCTTACATCTAGGGATCTCTACTGTAAAGAGGTGGGATTTAGCAGTTTTTCGAGTTTGTCGGGGGTATGGACGTCGAGGGGGTGCAAGTGCTTGCAGTTGGTCAGAGAATTCACCGTGAAAGTACTTGTAGAACAGGCAGAGCGATGCTACATTTCGTCGATGGAACAGAGGCCGAAGCTTAGATGACAGTTCAGGACCTATCAGGTTGGCGACTCTCTTTTGAACCTTGTCTAGGAGCGAGAGACTAGTAGCAGATAAACCAGCCCAAATGTGACAAAAATACTCCATACAAGGACGAATGGTGTTCTAATAGAGGTATAGAATACTTTCGGGCGTTAGTATCTTTCTAGCACGGTAGAGAGAACCTACATTCTTCGCAGCAGTCCTGGCAATGCTCTCAATGTAATTGTTCCAACTCATGTTTTCTGTGAACGTTAGGTCGAGAAGTTTAAATGATGTACTTTCAGATAAAAAGTCTTTGTCCATTGCTATTGGTGGTAGAGAAGGTTTCTTTAATTATTGAAGGAAAAAAGTTTAGTCTTGGCAGCATTGAATGTGACCATCAATTCATGTTCCCATTCCACTACAGATCGGAGGTCACCCTCTAGTGTTTCTGCCATTTATTTAGATATGTGTTCATTTGTTTTGCTGTAATGCATGTTATAGAGCGCGGTGTCACCAGCACATATACCCATCTCAGAGACAATTTTGTCGGGGAAGTCATTTATGAATATTATGAATAATAGAGGTCCAATGATAGACCCCTGGGGCACTCCCACATTTATATCATATTGTTTAGATGTCCGACCGTCGAGGACAACCTGGATTTTTCTCTTATCTAGGAGGATTTTATAATGTTAAATATTTTTCCAGTGATACTGTATGATCTGATTTTCCTGAGCAGATCTTCATGCCATGCCCTGTGAAAAGCCTTAGATATATCTAGAGCTACTACTCTTCCCTCACCTGCTATGTTCAGTGAATATTATATACGTTCAGAAATTACAGGTAGGATGTCTGCTGGAGAACAGGCTTGCCTAAATTCATATTAAATAGAAGTTTATAGACGGGAGCTTGGTTAATTATGGACTGAAATATTTTGGCTAAAAGTCAGAGGAGGCTAATGGGGTGATAATTTACTGGGTCAGTTCTTTCGCCAGAATTCTTGAAAACTGGTACCACAGAAGCAGTTTTCCAGCAGGCAGGAAAGCAAGATTCGTTAAGGCATTTATTGCAAAGTTTGGAGAGAACTTGTGCTACTTCGGAGGAGCACGTTTTTAATCGCAAAACCGGAATGAGATCAGGTCCACATGCATTTGAAATGTCAAGATTTTTTATGATAGCATGCTCCAAGGAAGGGGTGATTTTCAGATCGTCTAGTATAGCATCTGTCCGCAAAGGAAAGTCAGGGAGGGGGTGGTTAGCAGGGTCCAGTGTGGAGTTTGAGGCAAACCGACTGTCAAGCATGTTAGCCTTCTCTGTTGCTGAGAAAACAACCTCATGATTGTTGAATAGTGGGGGGATTATTGACTGCCCATTATTTACTACACTGTTGTAAATTTTCCAGAAGTCACGGGTTCCTAATTTCTCTGATTCGATACATTTTTGGGTGGTTTCAGTAAATTCTCTCTTAGCTGTCGCTATTTCTTTCTAACAGTTAATTTTGGCTTCTATATACTTCTGTGTTTGAACTGGACATATGTTGGTGAAATCTGCGGTATGCATGCTGCCTTTGCGCGATGGCAGCTGCACAAGTAGAAGTAAACCATTGGGGAAAGTGGGGCTTGCTATAAAATTTCCGCATGGTAACATGTGTTTCAATTGCCGTTTTGAACTATTCAGTGGTCTCATTTGCGCACTGTTCAGCAGGAAGTGAAAATATATTTCGCCATGGAGTGTCTCTGGTGAGATCCCTGATGGCTTCCAAGTCAGCCTTTTTATAATATCTCGTTGCACTGGCTATTCAGTTTTGGCTCTAGAGTTTAGGGCGATTTCAACCATTATCACTGCATGATCAGCGTTCCCAAGTGGGTTATAGGCATTCGTTACACAATCATCGGGAACTGTGGTCAGAAACAGATCTAGAAGTGATGCCTGTTGTTCTTGCTGGTCTGGGAAACGTGTTGGAATGAGATATCGAGAAACTCTGTTGTAGTACCAGCTGCATCTGTGTAAGTAGAAAATCCAATCCAGTTGAAATCAGCATACACATGCACTTGTGCGCTAGTGTCGAGGTGTCTTTATGAGTAGATTTATTCATTCATTAAATAATTTTATTAATTTATTTTTTGGGTATAATATATATATATATATATATATATTTTTCTTAATCTTAAATATATACATATATATGTGTTTTATTTTATTTATATCTATATATAGATGTTTATTTTTTTATTGTTATAATGTATATATATATATATATATATATATATATATATATATATATATATTATGAATATGTCAGATGTAGTCACTGAATATGAACCACATGTGCCAAGCTGTTACTTGTAACAAGAACCGCTTAATTATAAGACTTTATTTTTATTGCATTACGCGGTTTATTCAAATGCAATTCAGATAATTGGGCCTCACGTCAGTGTGGGAGGGCGATACGCGAACAAGCCGTAGAGTGGAAGTCCCCGAAACGGTGCGTAGTCTTTCCAGATGACCCGATATTATTATATTGTCAGATGACCCGATATTATTATATTGGGATGCTTATATTGGGATTTATGCTTTTGTAAAAGTAACATCTCCTTATGTCTCTAGTTCTTTTTATTTAGTTAATTGAAAGATATTCATGAATGTGTAGAGATACCTAACTATTTGTGTAAAAATAAATAAAAAAAACTAAATCTTTCGCTACTCTGGTATACGGTACTTTTGTATAAAACTCGTTAAAAACCCCTTGGAGGTCTTTACCTTTGAAAATATACACCTGGAAAAAATTGTATATATATATCCCAGCTGTGCTATTAAAAAAGTGCTCAGCTGAAGTAGCTCCAGTTCTCTCCAAACTCTACCACAAATGCCTTAATGAATCTTGCTTTCCGGGCTATTGGAAAACTGCTACTGTGGTACCAGTATTCAAAAATTCTGGCGAAAGAACTGATCCATCAAATTATCGCCCCATTAGCCTCCTCCCACTTTTTGACAAAATATTTGAAACCTTAATTAACCATGCTCTAGTCCGTCACCTTACAGATGCTAAGCTTCTGACTGACAAACAATATGGATTTAGACAAGCCCGTTCCACAGCAGACATCCTAAATGTAATCTCTGAACGTATATACCATTCACTGGACAAAGCGGGGGAGGGCAGAGCGGTTGCTCTAGATATATCTAAGGCTTTTGACAGGGTATGGCCCAAGGGTATCCTCAGGAAGATTAGATCATACGGTATAACTGGTAGAATACTTAACATAATGAAATCCTTCTTAGATAAGAGAAAAATCCAGGTTGTCCTCGACGGTCGGACATCTAAACAATATGATATAAATGCGGGAGTGCCCCAGGGGTCTATCCTTGGACCTCTACTGTTCCTGATATTCATAAATGACCTCCCCGACAAAATTGCCTCTGAGATGGGTATATATGGTGATGACACCACATTCTATGAAAGACACGACAGGAAAACAAATGAACACATATCTAAAGAAATGGCAGAAACACTAGAAGATGATCTCTAATCAGTAGTGGAATGGGGACAAAAATGGATGGTCACGTTCAATGCCGCTAAGACTAAACTTGTTTCGTTCAATAATTACAAGAAACCTTTTCTACCGCCTATAGCAATCGCCAACGACTCTTTATCTGAGAGTAGGTCTTTAAAGCTCCTTGGCCTAACGTTCACAGGAAACATGAGTCGGAACAATTATATCGAGGGCATTGCCAGGGCCGCTGCAAGGAAGGTGGGCTCTCTCTACCGTGCTAGAAAACTACTAACACCCGAAAGTATCCTGTTCCTCTGTAAGGCAACCATTCGCCCATGTATGGAGTATTGCTGTCATATTTGTGCTGGTGCATCGGCTACTAGTCTCTCGCTCCTTGACAAGGTTCAAAAGAGAGTCGCAAATCTGATAGGCCCTGAACTGGCATCTAAGCTTCAGCCTCTGTCCCATCGACGAAACGTTTAATCCCTCTGCCTGTTCTACAAGTATTATAATGGTGAATGCTCTGACGAACTGCAAGCATTTGTGCCCCCACGACGTCAACACCCTCGACGGACCCGACAGGCTGCAAAATCCCACCCCCACACAGTAGAAATCCCTAGATGTAAAAGATCTTTCTACTCCAGTAGTTTCTTCCCCAGAACCGCTAGCCTTTGGAATTCTATTCCAGGTCCCTGCTTCCCCAACTGTACTGAGGGGCAGAAGTTCAAGTGCAACGTGAACCAACATCTTGCTGCCCAAATCCCTACAAAGTACCCCAGTAGTTGTTGCCCTGTTAGTAGCCCCCTACACCAAAGTATGGGGTGAAAATGTAATATATATATATATATATATATATATAAGTGAACGTGTGGGTGTGTGTTTGTGTGTGTGTGTGTGTGTGTGTGTGTGTGTCGGTGTACATTATCCTGCGCAATAACTCTGTCAATCTTTAGTCTGCAGACTCGAAATTGTATATACCGAGTACTGAGATTTGGGAAAATCGATGTGATCGATTTTTGGCCAGAAATTTGGTGATTAAGGGATCAAAGTTCAACGATTTGTTCTTTGAGAACTCTACCAAACTCCTCCGACAATTTTGGGTCTACGCACTTGAAATTTTAGATATAGGTTCCCTGGGCTTGGATCTAACTTAATAACTTGACCTGAGCCTAAAACAATAAATGTTAAGGGGTCATAATCGAGGTCAAAGTTTTTAAAATATTGACTTCTGTGGTCTCTTCCAAATTACTCAGACAATTTCTGGTCTAAATATTTTAAATTTTACATAAAGGGTATTCAGAGATAGGGCAAGCTTTTTCATCAGTTTGGGTCGAATATTTTTAGTTACCAATATATACATTTATGTATGCATGTCTGTTGGCATGTCTGCCTTAAACTTTCAATAGAGGCGACGGATTTTACCAAGATCAGTATCGTTTTAAAGTTCGACCTTTCCAACGACAAATATCGAAAGATTGGCTAAAAACATTAATATCTTCACCTTCAACTAGGCACTTTTCTACAGGGAGTGGGGGTCACTTTTTTCGCCGATATTTTTTAATGTTATCCTCTCTCTTAGATTGTCTAGCCTTAATTTTAAAAAAATGTCGCTTCCGGTTTAGCAGGGGTCGTAACAGCATACACGTTAGGTTTTAACCCGTTCTTTTCCTCCTTTGCGGTATGGATTCGAGCATTCCTTCCTACTACCACTTTATTTTTTTTGCTCAACATACACATCCAAACACACGGGCAACGCTGGGCTGAAATGCTAGTATATATATATATATATATATATATATATATATATATATATATATATATATATATATATATATAGTAGAAATGGTAATGAATAAAAACTGAAGAAAGTGCTCAATACTGTTGTAGAGCAAATATGCGTTTTATTTTTTATAACCGTATCTCTCTATTAAGTTACATTATTGTTTCAGCTAACCGGCCGTTTTTTGGCCGTCTGTAGCTTCCTCAGACTTTTACAGAAATGTTCGTTATGATAGGATGAAAGACCCCTCCCCTGACATCATTCACTCTTTCATCCCATCGTAACGAACATTTCTGTAAAAGTCTGAGGAAGCTACAGACGGCCAAAAAAACGTCCGGGTAGCTGAAACAATAATATAACTTAAAAGAAGGATACGGTTATAAAAAATGATACGTATATATATATATATATATATATATATATATATATATATATATATATATATTGTTGAAACTCGACTGAACACATGGAAATAAATAACTACAGCACAAAAGTAAAATAGAATAGATATGTTCAGAGCAAGAAATATATACAAATATTTACATAGAGTCCCTTGGTATATTCATGGGGAGATGTGTGTCGGCTGGATAGTCGTCGACCCTCGATCTCTTTGTCTCTCGTTGGGTCTGTTCCGTCTTTACGGTATTAACGATATTTATATAGGTTATACTCCACGTATGCTAATTAAATGGATCCTACCACAACATATGTATATATATATATATATATATATATATATATATATATATATATATATATATATATTAATCAATTTTCACCCCAAACAAGGCACGGTACCACTTTTATGCATCGGGGCTACTATCGGGAATTAAGTTGCGGGAACTCTATGTAGGGAGTTGAGCAGCAACATATCTATTCACATTATACTTGAACTTCTGAATCTCAGTACATGCGGGAAAACTGTGACCCGGAAAGGAGTTTCGGTGTGTAGCACTTATGAAGAAGACACTATTAGAGTAGAAGGATTTTTCACATCTAGGGATCTTCACTGTGTAGGGGTGGAATTTAGCTGATTATTGGGCTTGTCTGTGATATTTACGCCGAAATGATACAATATATATATATATATATATGTATATATATATATATATATATATATATATATATATATATATATATATATATATGTATATATATTTCAATTTACAATTTTCGAAAAAAAGAAACCCGGATATAACCGTGACCCGGATATAAGAAGTCTGTTATATCCGGGTTACACTGTCTTATACACTAGCAACACTCTGCAATGTCGTTGCCTATGAAAATTAGCCCCCATCGCAGGAGCTCATATAATCATATTTTCTCGAATTTTAAAGCATCTATGAATATTCGTAATCCTTTTGTAATTATTTTGTAATGAAAGATCGACTCTACTTTTTTTTAAGCGTAATTCAAAATTAACTAGAAGTAAAAAAGCGAAAGATGCATTGTGCATGTTTTTTATAATCTTTCTCAGGAACTATCCATTGTTTTAGACGTGAAGACGCACGTTGCAGAACTCATGCAATGCAACAATCCCATTTATGAATAATACATTTAGTGATTTTTCCAAATAGAATTTATATACATGCACTGTTTCTTATGATTGAAACTATTTGTAAATATTTTTCTTAAACATTAGTTCTAAATAAGGAGGGTAAGCGAGTATTTTGTGTAAACATCGGTTCTGGATTGAATAAAACGTTAAAACAAAGAAAAAATAAAACGAAAATATAACCTAAAAATGTCATCTTGTAATCTTGTAGTTTTATGGTCGGATTGGTTTATGCTTTTGAATGAATATCTTCTTATTTACATCTGTTGCTTAGGAATATAAATTTTATGTTTATAATATTTTGTTTAGTTTGAATCGAGACACGCAGTACCTACAAATAAAAGTGAAACAATAGTGAGTTTAAAACAGGAAGTAAAAGAGGACGATTTGTTATGTATATTATAAACAAATATCTCGATGAAGTAAACTGTGTACTTTTTGTAATCTTAAATGTAACGTTTGAAAGTCTTTTAATTGACCGTGTTGCTGATAAGTGTAATTATCAATATAACATGACCGAAACCAATGTATTCCGAAAACATGACAATTATAAAGTTGATCCAAAATTCTTTTTACGTTTTTCTTGGATGAAATGACATAACACTAGGGATAAAAACTATTCACTTCAGACGTTAGAGATCAATAATTAAACCGCCGAGTGTGAAGAATGTTTATTTTTTTAAACCACGTAAAATAGATTTCGATACGTTACTTTTGATTACATAGCTATAACGGTCAATAACATAGGAGAATATATATGTGTGTGTATGTGCGTGTGTGTGTTCAATGATCTGCCGGGCGTTCTGTTCCAGGAGTTTTGCAGCTGCTACAAGAAAGGCATGTTTCGCGGTGCAGTTCCCCGCCCCAGCTGCACGGCGCGTATTTTTTTTGCTGCAATTATTGCCCGAGCACCGAATTAACACATCTTTACAGAACTTACGTCTCGCCTAATTTCGAGCCCGCCTCGACTGCTACGGGCGACGATGAGTCTCACGCGTGCCTCCTTCCTTTTACGGACTATCTTCTGTCTGTACTCTCCCCTCCCTTGTTCATTATGGCAATTTGAGTCATAAAATCAACTTAGTAACACGTCGAGAACAAAAGCTTTTTCATGTAATCACTTGAATCAGGAAAGACAAAAACACAGAAATATATTTTTATAGTCATGTCCACATATGCATTCTTTTTATTCATCTCTGCGTACGTGCATCCATTTGTTTTTATCTATCCATCTATCTATCCTAATATATATATATATATATATATATATATATATATATATATATATATATATAAATACCCGTTCACATACACCTTTCACGATAAAGATAGAACCCAGAATTAGATAGAATCGAGCAATTGCATCGACAACGGACAACGCCAGACCCAAAGTGGGTTTCGATGTACTGCATCTCATCAGTGACGTGCTCCGACATAGGCACGAACCCAGGTCGGCGCACTCATGAAGTGTGCAATACTGACGAGCTAACCATATGGGCCACGGCAAAATCTATTGACTATGCCTCGATTTTTTAAATTCTTATATTTTTTATCCATTTCTACATTTTACGATGTGACAAGCAACGCGTCATACAATTAATATAGTTACTACTGGTATGCAGGCGGTAGATATCACATCTACAAACAATTAGCCGACTCCCCAGACACGATCTCGGAACAACCTTATTTATCTAATTCTGGGTTCTATCTTTATCGTGAAAGGTGTATGTGAACGGGTATTTATATATATATTTATAATCTCCTCTCAATGTCTAATATATATATATGTCGCCCTATCGTACAATACGCTTAAACATGATATTTTAATTTATGCAGATTGCGTGTATATTATTATAGAATTAATCCTCTATTGAATATTATATATTCAATATATTATATAATAAAGAATAATTTCCAGATGAACTAATTCGCAAAAAAATATATAAAACAAAAGATAAATAAATAAATAAATGATAATGATAATATCGTTCATCAAGTTCCGTCTGTTTACAATATCACTACAGCTGATATTTGAACCCGAGGATCTCGTTGTCACTTACTTTTAAAATATGCAAACCAAAAAATGATTAGCGGCGGTTTTAATTGATACATCTTCTTTTATCGTAAGTTGAACTTATTATTAAGAAAAAATATGATACAATGATGACGTACATCCGGGCTTGAACAGGGATCATTCGATTTGGTAGTCGAATGTTCTACTACTCAGCTATATCTTCAGATGACAAGAAATCTTGTTTTTGTTTAGAGGAAATGGCATGGGACTCCCTTGAGCGATGTAACGTAAAATATTCTCATATAAAATTTCTCCTTTTTCAACTATAAGAGAGGAGGACATTTTAAAAATCGATTTTTTTTCTATTTTCGATACTTGTCGGTGAATTTCTGTACAAAACTTATCTAAGAACACTGCCAGACATATAAATTGCCGTTGTGTGAAATTTGCCAAAAACTGTGCTCAGCGACTTCGAAACAATGCGGAGGGAACTCACACACACAAAGTGGCTTATATATATATATATATATATATATATATATATATATATATATATATATATATATATATATATATATATATAATGTTCAGAAAGTGCGAGAGGATATTTAATTATTTTCACAGCCGAACCGACGTCGCAGCCAACAAGAGCCGAGAAGGCCCACAAACCGTAAGTCCAAGACTCGAGTTTCCCTCCATTTCGGCTCATCAATTAGGCCTTGGGATTTGAAACCCGACGCTCTTGCATGAGAGACGAGCACTCTACCAGCTGAGCAAAGACGCCGCACACAAGAATATCTATTAACTTACAACGATCAAGCAACCCGCGGCACAGATCCGACAGTCCATATCGAACAAGAGACGAGGTATAAAACCAGCTTTAACCCAAGCCGACGTCTCACCAGTAGGATTTTTTATCGTAAGGACGATGTCACCACGACAAGCTAACCTAGCGAGCAATCAGTAATAGAATGTTCAGAAAGTGTGAGAGAATATATAATTACTTCCACAGCCAAACCCCGTCGCAGATCACACAAGAGCCAAGATACCTTGATACCTCGTCACTTGTTCGATATGAGGTAGGTTCTTTCCACTGTTGGATCTATATGTTTTGAACTTGAGTTATTCCTTAAAAATTTCAGATCGTACAATATCCATCATGCGAGCAAAGACTTGTTTTTGTAATTAAAAATGTCCGAAAAAAATGTCCGAAATTAAGTATGTCCAAAATTAAAAAAGTTCGAAATTAAGTATGTCCAAAATTAAAAAAGTTCGAAATTAAGTATGTCCAAAATTAAAAAAGTTCGAAATTAAGTATGTCCAAAATAAAAAAAGTTCGAAATTAAGTATGTCCAAAATAAAAAAAGTTCGGAATTAAGTATGTCCAAAATTAAAAATGTCCGAAATTAAGTATGTCCAAAATTTAAAAAGTTCGAAATCAGAACGGACATTTTTAATTACAAAGCAGCATTTTCTCTACTGATGAATATTTGAAAGTTCTAATAAAATAAATCAAGTGAAAAAAAATCAATTGTTTTTGTAATAAAATACTTGCGTCTTACACGTCGTTTCAAAATCATTTTGGTTGTTTTATATATATATATATATATATACATATATATATATATTTCAAATTATAATACATTGTAAATATATACACTCACACATGGACTAATTTTAGGTGTTTCAGTTTTGAAAAAGTCCTTGTAATCAGGCGAAACGTCGAGCATTAAGATCTTCCCACCCAGAACCCCCTGGTATATATATATATATATATATATATATATGTGTGTGTATATATATATATATATATATATAGAGAGAGAGAGAGAGAGAGAGAGAGAGAGAGAGAGAGAGTATGTGTGTGTAAGTTCAAATACAATTTTTCAATTAAGTTCGCATCTGAAGATCATGATAGTACAATCATAAGGTCACTCTAGTCGTCTTGACATTCATATAAATGTGTTTTTTAGCGGAGCTCGCCTGTTTTCCACTTTCCGACCTTGTGTCACACTTTGGTGCGATGGACGCCAGACAAATATCTACCCTCATTAGTAGTCAAAAACATTATAACACATCCCCTTTTTTATATAATGAAAAAGTCCTTCGGTATACAATTTGGTTGACTTGAGAAAAGAAAAAAATGGTAGTCAAATAAATGATATAGTCTTGAAAAGGGGCGATGCTAAAATATCCCTAAAAATAATAAAGGCGAAATCTGTAACTGTATTTAAAAAAATGCTCTTTTCATACCTACATTTAAGCAAGACATATTTCTGTGTAGACTGCCATTAAATCAGGCGCGAATATAAAGTTTGGGCAAACAAGTCAAATTGATATACCCTAATGGAACTGTATTTGACATTAAAGAAAATGGCCGAGTATATTATTTAAAAAGTATGGTTTCCTCAAAATCTGCCCATCACGACTTGGAAGCCTGGCATAAAATTCTAGGACACTGCAATACAGCAGATGTTTAAAAAATACTATATGTAGTCGAAGGCATGAAAATAAAACCTTCAGACGATCTCCCAAATTGTGATATTTATGCACAGGGGAAAATGACAAAATATATAAGCAAATCACCAGACAAAAGACCAGGAAAACTCTCTCACTTGCGCACTGTCACTTGGCAGGCCCAATCAGTCCGATGGGGAGAAACAATCTAAGGTATGTTTTGAACTTTGTTGATGATTATTTAGGTTTAATTATAGTTTATTTTCTAAAAACCAAAGCCGACACTATCCTCGCCAGTAAGAAATATTTAACTGATATTGCCCTGTACGGCTCGGTAAAAATGTATTCGCTCAGACAATAGGACTGAATTTACTAGTAAATACTTTGGACTTCTATTAATTAACCATCGTATTAAACACGAGAAATCGGCACAGTATTCCCCATTTCAAAATGGCACCACTGAAAGAGCATGGAGGACCCTTTTTGAGATGGTTAAGGTGTCTACTTATTGAATCAAAATTAGCGCATAGTTTATGGATGTACGCTTTAATGACAGCAGAATATATCAGAAATAGATCGTTTAATAGAAGATTGGACAAAACCCTGTATGAAGCCTTTTGCAATGCAAAACCAAAAATAAACCGAAAGCATATATTTGGTTCAAATTGATTTGCATTTATAGAAAATACCCATAAACTAAATATTAAAAGCGAAAAAGGTATTTTCGTAGCTTACAATAATAGCAGTCCAGCATATTTAATCTACTTTCCAGACCAAAATGCCATAAAAAGGGTTACATGTGTAAAATTCAATGATACATTAAATTTAAAAAATGACGAACCAGTCGACGAAAAACCTGAGAAAATATTAGCTAGTCTCTTAATCGATCATCACGAAAATATTAATACTGACAACAATTGCAATATTAATTGCAATATTAATACTGACGACAATAATACTGACCTAAATATTAACCCGACATGTCGATACCCGATAAGGGAGCGAAAAAGGCCAGACTTCTTAAAAATTGAAAAGATGCAAAACTACGCATGGATTTCTTCACCTTGAAAAGCGCAACAGAAAGTTATAATGAGGCGGTTAATTCAGAAAATCACCAAGAATGAAAAAAATATTTTTTTAAATAATGATAATTTAATAGTGAACCTCGCAGACGTCCATTACTATTGCAAATGGCGCACTTCATATGGTAATGCGTAACTCACAAGGTAGAAAAAATCTTATAAACCAACTGATAGATAATGTATAAAAAAGCACACAAATGATTCGTTAAGTTTACACATTCAGTAGAATATGTTTTGATGACGTCATCTCACTCTCATTAGAACATAAAAGCATGTAAATGATAAGTGTGATTTTTTATGTTAAAATTTCGGACACTTCTTTATACAAATAGAAATACAGCTTAGAACGAAAACTGTTCATTAGTTCAGGGATAATTTCAATTGTGGAATTTAGCTTTTCGTTTCATTTGTCTTTATTGAAATATAAAGAATATACACACCACACACACACACAAACACACACACAAACACACACATATATATATATATATATATATACTATTGTGTAAAAAAACTTTGTGTGTGCGAGTTCATTTCCATATGGACTTGGAAACGGCTGTGCCGATTTTGATAAAATTTCATGCAAATTTACTTAGGCACATGGCAGTGTTCTTCGGTTTTGAATTAGAGTGTCTTCGCTATCGATTATCGAAAAAAATCAGATGAGAAAAGGAACAGACGATTTCGACCAAAGTTTACACCTTACACAACCTAATATCACAAGTACATTTGAGAAGTTTTATAACCGCACAAGACGAAAAGACCGACATATAAAATAGCAGTACGTTCTTTGATATGACAGGGGAGCGTTTAAAATGAATGTTTCTGTTTAAAGTACAATTGCACAATGATACTTGATTTTTCATTGTAAACTTAAATTCAAGCAATTATCACCGTATAAACAGAAAGGCATATAAAATCCATATTAGGTTTGTAAAGGAAGTGTCGCCTGTTCTTGTAAGTGAGTAAATATGAGATAGGATAGCCGGGAATTCGAATCTGGGAAGCAAGATTTGGAATTGAGAATTCCGATCATAAGTTAAAATAAATAATACAGAATGTTCTTGAAAATGGAATGTAGAATTACCCATTTAGTTCACATAAAATAGTTAGATATCCGTTTATTGAAAAAAGAATGTGATGATGCAAATTTCTTTCTGTTAAAGAAATAAAATTAAAATAAGGAATTTTAAAACGAACTATGGAAAATGTCATACTTATTTGTAAAGCGGGTTAGGAAAATCAGGTTAGAGACATCGGTTTTTGTAAACATGTGAGGAGCGATGCATGCTTGGACACGTGAGGCATGTCGGGCCACGGGATCGGTATGCACGTTGTTTGGTCATGCAATGACGTCATGAGTTCTCAATATAGTTAGAGCTTAAGAGTAAGTAAGTCAGTGAGTCGGTGAGTTAAAGAGAGAAGGCAAAGGTCGAACAGGGTCGGACAGAAAGAGCTGACATCCGCCTGTGAAGCGAGGGGTGGAAGAAGGAAATAATGTAGAAACTTTGAATTCCTTGATGCGAAGCGATTGACCGGTCGAATGGAATAAACGAACATCACCGTATTTTTATAAATGTCGTCTTCGTGTTATGTTATTCAACAGACAAAGGTATTGTGAATTCGTATTATAAGACTTGTGCTCAACTCATCTGTATAAGAACTTTGTGTATAAACTCATCTAAGAATGTGTCTCTATCATCTTAAGAATATGCCTATCTCTCAGTATCCAGAAATAATTAAGGTTCCTTCATTATGATAAAAGACTGAGGATCATCATCACAAAAATATATGTGTTAAAGAATGATAATGTTTATAGAAACACTCCCGGAGCTGTCAAACTGTATAAATATCAATCAATCTATCAGTCTCTCTCTATATATATCAATCCCTCTCTCAAAGTGTAATACATCCCATATTAAAATGTCCCTGTCTGTATTAAAAATGTACCCTCCTCTTTATATATACCCTGTCTATGTATCCAATATGAACACTCAACCAACGATATATCTTCCTCTCACCTATACGAACAAGCAACAACAAATGTAACATACGTTATCCCTTCTAATATAACCCCTATCCTATACAACATGTTTAATATATGAGATAATATTCGTTCGAAATGAATGCTTTCGTTTAGAAGACTAATGAAGCATTATACTTGACTTTTGCATATTAAACTTTAATTAAAGTTATTATACGTGCATATAAAAATAATTGTAGAAAATGTACATCAGTTGTTTTACAGTGCAAAGTAACCTACAATGTCTTGTGTACTAAGTCACTGCAGGGAGGCATGTGAAGGTTTCACCGATTTCGATGACAAATAAATGTAAATCATTCGTTGTCCATAATTCAATTTCAGGCAACGTCAAGTCTCACTACTGATATATATATATATATATATATATATATATATATATATATATATATATATATATATATATAACAGAGAAGGGTATATGCATAAAATATAAGATAGTAGATGGTAAAATGTCGAATTTCCTGCGTTTTGAAATATTTTTTCTCATTTTTGTCTTTTTGTCAATCAAAAAAAAAAAAAAATGAAATATGGTCTAGGCCTATGAATAAATTAAACATCAAATATGGCGAATAACCTCCCAATTTTTTTTTAGTGATCAAAGTGACAGTTGAAATGTGTGGCACTAAACCGAAGCGTGACCGATTGGCTGGCAAAAAATACGCAAAGAGATGTTGAGATGTCTGAAAATGTTTTCTTACGCGTATGCAGTCAAATTTACGATGTAAAAATTTAATAAAATTTAGAGTTGTACCTCATGTCTTTTGCGACTTCATCGGGCATATTCCAAAGGAGGAAATTTCGAGGGAATATAAATTTAATAAGCGCTCACCAATCGAAAGTATATTCAACTTAGAGAAGATAATTTTAAAGATGTTAGTTTTTTTAATCAATTAATTAACTTTTTTGCAGGGAGATGTCGGGGTCCTTTTGTTTGCAGAACTTCTAAACATAAGATCGACTTTCTTATCTCAAGTGTTTATTTAACTGTGTGAATATGATCAGATTTTTGTAAGTATAGGTCCACTCTAAAAATTAACTCTAGTTAATCTGTCATTATGAATTTCGTAAAAATCTTTGAGAAGTAATGGGTTTTTATATCGGTAATATTTAGTTACATTTAAGTTTCATACTATGTGCTGGAAAGAGGGTGGAAACGTCCCGTGAAAATTCAAATAGCTCTGAGTTATATAAAATAAAAACTACTAGCAGGGCTCGTTAACCGGCATAGTCCGGTGGAAGCTGCTCCCCCCCTCGCAAAAAAGTAAACTACGGTTGTTGTTGTTGATGGCCACTGCCGTCCCGTAATAAATATTATCCACTGAAAACTTTATATATTTTAGTATTGGAAAACGTAGTGCAATAAACAGAGTCATTAATAGTCTGCGGTTCCAAGTGACCATCGTTTGAAGATAGCGGTTTCAATCCTACCCAAGACTGGATGAGTTGGTCAAAATGTGGAGAGACAACAACAACTATGGAAGGCAGTAATTACTGAGGATACAGTTGAGACTCAACGTTTCTATTACGTCGACGTAAAACACCTGACGAAGCTCAAAAGAGTCTTTGGCCGAAACATCGTGAAATAACAATTATGAAGTCGAGAACAGTCCGAAAATAAATTATATATTTTTATTTTTTGTTTAAAAGTAAGTCACAAGTTATCAAAGACAGTAGACCACTCGAGGATAAGGACTAATAGTGCTCAACAGCATAGTAATCGTAAGTGGTAGAAATTTGTTTGATTATTAAGAGGGGTGATCAACAAGAACTTGTTTACATTGGACTTGAAGATGGCCATATTTTAATCAGTAATAGCAGTCCTAGCTGTTTCCGTTTGTTTTCAAGTCTCCTTCTTCTTTTCAACTCTCTCACCAATAGCATTTAATTAAATTCTAGTTTTATGTCGTCTTTTTTTTAATGTGTAAAACAAAACAATTGCGACTTTTTTCACTTCACTTCTTTGAGTATTATCATGTTAAGAAGAACAGAGTTTGAAATAGACATCTCAAACACCCTATGATAAAAAGAGCTTCGAAATAGATACTACTAACGCTCATTTTCAGAATGGCGTTCGGAATAGATACCCCCAACATCCCCATATAAAAACAGCTTTCGAAGTAGATAACATGTTTTTTTTGGGGGGATAACCCCGCTAAATTTAACCTATGGACGTACTTGGCTTTTATATAGATAGAGAATTGCATCAGTAGTGAGATATCTTCTGGAGCAGTAGAATGATCCCACCATCTTTCCAGCGACCTTGGCAACAGACTTGATATACGTGTTCCATTTCAGATCAGGAGTAAAGGTCAAACCCAGAAGCTTGTCAAAGACTCTTGAACAAGGTTTATCAAAAGCAGCACTTGCGCCCCTAAATCGATATTGTAACGACCCCTGTTGACTAGCGATTTGCCGCTTATTAGGATATTAGGAGTTTTTCTGCTGTTGTGGTTCAATGACTTCAATTTTACCAAAAAATGTTTAGGCCTAGTTTAAAATACACATCAAGGCATTAATGTTACTTGTAAATCTTTCTCAGTTCGAACACAGGTTGCATAATCGTTTGTATGTTGAAAAGCAATGAGAGTCAATAACTGTTCAAGGTGTTGCCGTCAGTCACCTCATATTGTAAACGCCATCGTCAACTCTGTATTTTTTGAACATGTAATAAAACAAGTTTAGCAGAAAACTAATATAATAACTAGTGCAGAACTAATAATGTAAATCTATATATAAATAATATATAAAATATATATGAAATATATATACCTATAAAATAAGAATTTGTGAGAACAATTATCAACCTACTTCGTGAAATTTGGTGTATAATATGTGGAAAACGTTTTAATTGGTTTTCATTCAGAAACATAGGGCTCCTAAGTGGTAAAAATTGAAAAATATGTACATGATGGTCATCGAATTTTTATCTGTTTGTCAACTGTTTCACGAATGCGAATACACGATCGTTCACATGACAGATTACTTATGTTAAGAATAAGTAGGTTTCAAAACGCTTTTTAAAGAACGTATCAGGGCGACCTAATGGTTATCGTACTTGCTTTACTTTTTAGTTTCGATTTCAGCCCGAGTTTTGTTTTACTTACAAAATGTGAACTGTTTAGAAAAAAAAACATAATACTTGCATGCATACTTCTCCGTTTCTGTACAAATTAAAATATAATATATATGCGTGTTTTACTACCGGCCAAGGACGTGGTGCATGTTAGTTATTAAGTAAAGTCCTTTTTGTGATAAGAGACCGTGTAATGACTTCTCATAGAAAATGAAAAATCTTCTTTCATTCAATGAAATGAAAGAGAAATGAAATTATGTCAGTTATCTGCCATAAACAACCAGAAAACCGTAATTAATATGTCATTTGTATAAAAAAAGTTTTCGTATCACACTGCTAGTTATCTACTTTATATATAATATTTAAGGCAATATATCATTTTGTTGCATTTATGCTAGTAGCAGTGTTTTAGTTTTACATTTTATTTTTTTAGGCTAACTAACATTATAAAAGCATAGTTTAAAAAATACATTGTACTTTTTATAAACAGAAAATGAGAAAACAGATATATAGCTTGTGACATCCATAACTATGACTGGCATGCTTCTGGGATTAGTGCATCCAAAGAATAACGAAACCAAAAACAAAATGGATTCCGCTATAAACGATTTAATTTCACAATTTCAATAGGCTTTTGTATTTTCTACTTTGATGAATGCACTTTGTCACACTGAAAGAAACGTAGAATGTTATTGCAGGGTGAAATAGAAAAAAAAAAGTTATACACCGGATAACTCCGAAGCAAGGGACAGGTGGTGGTGGGGGGAGGTCAGACTGGGCGGAAAGTTGAGAAACACCGACAGAAAACAACCTGATTTCTGATTAATTTGTTTTCTCCGTTTTACCCAATGTGGTTGATATTGATGCAAATAGTTATTACGTTTTTAGTGAATATCAAATAATAGGGTTGATATGTCGTAAAACGACCAAATAACAGATATTTAGTTCGCGATAGCATTTGAGAAACACGTTAAATCATTTCTTCTCAGCATTAATTTATGTCTTCTACCTTACATTAACACCTTCTTCATTCTCCTATTTCTCTCTCCCTCTCTCTTTCAATCATATCTAAAAAACGTCTCTCTTTCAATCATATAAAAAAAGTCACTTTGTGTATGTGTGTGTCTGAATTTCTTCCTCATAGGTTCCGAAACGGCTTAGATTTTGAAAAGTTTGAAAAGGATACTTTATACGTCGGGCAGTGTTCTTAGATAACTTTGTACAGAATATCGTCCGATAAGTACAAAAAAAAATCGAACAAATCCGATCTTAAAAATAGTTTTTTCTCTCTTATAGATAAAAAGAAGTTTTACAAGGGAATATTTTACATTACACAGGCCAAAGCGAAAAATAAGATCTCAGCAAATCAATTTCGAAAATCGAAAAAATCCGATCATAAAAAATAGTCCGTCTCTCTTATGGAAAAAAATAAAAGATTTTTTACAGGGAAATATTTTACGTTATACCGACCAAAGGAAATAATACAATATCAGCAAACCATTTCTTCTTAAAAAAAAAACAAAAAAAAAACAGCAACAAAAAAACCCAGCTATATTTCTGTCTGGACATATAGTTCAGTAGAAAAGCATACGATAATAGATCAAATGATCCCTTGATCAATCTCGGGTGTGCCTCACCATTTGATTTTTTCTTATTAGTGAGTTTAATTTGCGATAAAAGAAGAGGTACCAATTAAAATCAGTGTAAATCTATTCTTGGTCTGCATATTATAAAACTAAACATTAATGAGAAGTGTCTTTTTCCAGGGCATTCACCGTCAAGTCCAAGTATTAGCGGACGCGATATTGTAAACAAACACAGACGGAGTTTGATGAAAGACATTATTATTATTATTATTATTATTATTATTATTATTATTATTATTATTATTATTATTATTATCATTATTGTTGTTGTTGTTGTTATTATTATTATTATTATTATTATTATTATTGTTGTTGTTGTTGTTGTTGTTGTTGTTGTTTTGATTTTATTTGGGATTTTTTTAATCGTAACATATAATAATCAATAGAGGATTGATTTTATAATAAGGCATACGCAATCTGTATAAATTAAAATATAATGTTTAAGCGTATTATACGATCGTGCTATGCAGGGTGTCAAAGTATTATATATATATATATATATATATATATATATATATATATATATATATATATATATATATATATATATATGTGTGTGTGTGTGTGTGTGTGTGTGACATATCACATTAAGCGTACAGCAAGCAAAGTTAATAAGACAAAACTAAGATAAATATAGGTATACAAGAACGCATTTGCAAAACAAATAAAGAAAGATTTTATGAGGAAATGTGGTTATAGAAGCTTTTTATACCATGGCATCTCAACTACTAATGTTTTTCGTAAGAATAGGCTAAGTGAGCTTAGTTACACGTATAGAAGAATGCGACAAATCGCTTACGTTATATTAGGACACAAATGAAATATAAAATAGTCTTTAGATTTAATGGTTGTCCTTTATCTTTCTTTCGAACACAAACTGTACGGAGATAACCGGAGCTGGTTAAGGCTAATGTTTTAATAATATGGGGTTAATTCTAATAGAAGCAAGAGTGGGGATTTAAAGCAAAACACTATAGAAAATAGGATACAGTGTTAAAATAAAAAAAAAGATAATGCAGTAGTAATAATAATTTGGTATAGTAGGTGAAGGAGCTGAAATGAAACAAAATATAAACATCTAAGTAATAAAAAACATAAAAATGTTAGGGCCCAAACACGCTTAGATAAAATTGTATAACAAGTCCAATATACATTGAGTAGACTTTTTGAAACGTTTAAGTGTTAAGGCGTCTGGAGGGTTGAAGTTCAAAAATTCTTACTGTGCGTGTAGAATTCGAACATCGCTGTACATTTCGAAATATATCACGAGTAATTAAGGACTTCCGTGTCGTATATACTTAGATGAATGTTGTACAACATATTATGAATGCAAAAAACCTGAATGGTCGGCAAACAATACGGGAGGACAAAAAAAAACGGTCCTTATGTAAAACTGGGGGAAAAATTATAATATAGATAAATACAGGGACAGAGATAAAGAGGAAGGAACAAAGAAAAAAAAGAACTTAATGCAGAAGAGTAGGTATTTCAACTAATAGAGTGGGTAAGGAGTATGCTGTGTTTAGTATCTTTACAGGTGAGGGAAGTTTCGAAGAAATGTTGGGTACGGAAAGAAGTGTAAGTTTGGGGTAAAGGGATAGGGCATATGAGGGGAGGATAGTGTGGTAATTTGTCTTCACTCCGATTAGGATGACAGTGAATTTTCCGAAGGCCCCATTTATTTTTGCACTCATCCGGCGATGGACTGATTAGTGCCCTCTTTCCTCGGTCTTTCCGTCCTCCTTAACCGTCCTCGCTTATTTAGTGTGAAAATTGAGGGCGCAGTGGGGAGGGGTCAATTACACTTAGCAGTTTCAGTTTTAATGAGTCCATGTGGTTATTCTTTTATGCTTTACCTTCATAGCTGTTTCTTTATGTCCAGCTAGAGCCTGTGAATCATGTATGTTAGTTTCGTCATTCAAGGGTTTTCCTTAATATTTTAGCCGTTTTCAATATTGTTAACCGTTATATCATCTCAGCTCTCCCTCTAATGTCAATATCTTCTTTTTCAATATTTTTCGGTGTTGTTCCTAGTTTCCCAACAATTATTAATCTTACCTTATATTTTTTCGTCTATTACACCCCTTTAGGCTCTTTTGTTAGTTCTGTGTATAGCTCTTCCTCTCTGTATCATTGATATTTACGCTATGGGCTGAAAGAATGACAAATCTACTATCTGACAGAACTTTTCCTGCTTGTAAACTATTATGAAATCCAGTTTTCTTACTTCTATGGGTTTATTTATTTGTATATCCATGCACATAGGATTTTTTCACTTTCATTTTCAAATACTGTTGCCGGTTTGTGCTTGTCTGATTGTCCAAGATGCAGTTGTCTACGTTCAAGTGTCCTGCCTTTCCCACTTGATTTTGTCTATTCTGATTTACAGCGTCGATTTCACCTTCGGGTTGATATGCCGGTTTCCGCTGAAAATAATTAGCTTCTCATGCAGACAAAAGAAGACAAACTCAGATATCTCTATTCTATTCAATTAATTCAAGCGAAATTTACAAAGTGTGATATATACTTATATACAATTGTCCAGTTCGATTTCATACAAAACACCTTTGAACCTTATTCTCCGTGGTTTACGGTGGTTACGATCGAGGAAGAGGAGGGTGCGACGGTGTCTCTTTAATTAGTTTTAAATTCACTCGAGGTCCATCCCAACTCACTGATTTTCTAGCGCGAGCTTGGCTAATATTGGGAGGTGATAGGATAGGTAATCACCAATCAGCACGGGATTTGGATAACTCCTGATCCAATGCGTGTGTGCTGGTGAATCTGCGAATTCTAGCATGTTTCACTTCACACGAACAGAGAGATCAATCTTACCCCAGAATCATCTGGTCCCAGAATCGAAATCATATTCGTGATGATTTCAAAACTCCATCGAATTTGTCAGTTTTTCCCCAACAATTAAAGTATATGTCTGGTACTTACAAAACACAATAAATTTATAACGTAACTCTTCCTATCAGCCAGGTTACCCGCCGCTGCCCGGGCACACAATAATGCTTAGCAGTTAATACCATCATAGTTGCCCGGTCTTATTCTAAGCAAGGCAAAGAATGCTTTAGAAAATTAATCTCCTTAACCTATTGGGTTTCGATGTCTACCATCTCACCAGAGGAGAGAAAATATTAGCAAATATTTATAAAGGTATGCACCCTATTTGCTAAAGTCAGTGAGACATGGAAAGTCAAAGTCAAAATAATAAATTTATCAGAAGTCCTGTAGCAAGAGGATTTGCAGTAAAAGGATATAAATTTTTTTTTAGATCCAGCTTGCTTGGTAAAATCCATGTTATACGTTCTTTACATCCGTTTGGTAATAAGGTCCAAGATATATGTTGGGTAATCCGCATAGCTGTGTAGATATCCGAATCGGGCAAGTGCTTGTATAAATTTGTTTGTGGGTCCAGCGATAATAATTCAAAGTCTGGTGGAAACCTTTTCATTAGAAGTCTATATTATTTTTAGTGGGGCGAGGTGTTAATATTAGAGAGAGTAGGTAGTGGTGAGTGGTAGGAAGTGGGGTGAAACATATGTGCATATTCATCCCTATATACACATGAAGACACATATACAAACACACACATACACACAATATACATATACCCATATACATACACACATACACATACATATATATATATATACATATGCACACATATATATATATATATATAAACCTATATATATATATACATATACACACATAAACATACATACATGTATATAAATAGATATCTCTTCAAATAGAATTCAAAGAATCATAAAGTTTGACCGGTCGCTTAATTGAGGTCAGGTCGTGTACTAGATATAGAGACTTGGTTCGGGAGGGGAAGAGGAGGAACAAGAAGAATATAGAGATAAGAATAAAAATAAAAATAAAAATAAAAAGATGGGCCAAATATGTAAATGGAATAATTCGTTTATTCCAGATTTTTCCTAGTTTCATCTCAAATCTTTTTGTCAGTTTAAATCGTATTTGTTCCGTCAAGTTATATATACTGCCCATGAGGTGCTAATTCTTATTAATTTTATACGTATCTATTTTTCCCTTAGAAAGGAGGATTGACATAATGTTTGGAATATACTAATGTTTATGAGCTAATTGTGAAACCAATAGAAGTACATAGAAGCTAGAAGTAGCATCTGTAAGGTGCTGGACTAGAGCATGGTTAATTAAGGTCTGAAATATTTTGGCAACAAGCGGGAGGAAGCTAATAGGGCGATAATTTAATGGGTCAGTTCGTTCGCCAGAATTCTTGAATACTGGTACCACAGAAGCAGTTTTCCAACAGCCCGGAAAGTAAGATTCATTAATGCACTTGTTGTAGAGTTTGGAGAGAACTGAATCTACTTCAGTTGAGCACTTTTTTAATAGCACAGCTGGGATGAGATCGGGTCCACATGCTTTTGCCCATTATTTACTACACTGTTGTAGATTTTCCAGAAGTCACGAGTTCCTAGTTTTTGTGCTTCGATGCGTTTTTTAGTGGTTTCCGTAAATTCCCTCTGAGCTGTCGCTATTTCTTTCTTAACGTTACTTCTAGCTTCTATATACTTCTGTCTGTTTGAACTGGACTTATATATAAGGCGTATAGTTTTATTAAATAATGCCCTTAGGTGTACAGCATCTCTGTCGTGGTGGATTTAATATATGTGAGCAATATGTGTGATTAAACTATCGGGGAGGATACAGGGTAAATTAATTGAGAGGTGTTTATTTAATCTTATGTGTTAATGGCTTATAGCTATGGAAGGGGGTTTATACGAAATAGGGGGTTTATGCTATGTCGGTGTATTTTAGAAGAGTTACCTGAATGGATAACAGTACTTAAAAGAACTATAAATTATTCGGAATAATAGTCAGATAATAAATGTTAAAGGATACCTTATCAGGGTACAATATAGAAATATTTTTCAAGTTAATAAGATAGAGGATAAACAATAAATATCGCTAGACGTCACCTTCCTATTATGTTACCTAGCATATTCTCTCCTCTGTTAATGAGAAACATTAGGCTTCGAAATACCATGGTATAAAGAGTCTCCACCTACCCTTACCTCCCTCATTGATACATATCCTTATTGAATAAATGAATAATCTACATACATTAGTATATATTTTTATATCGTCATTTTGGTTGATGTATTTCTCTTTCTCTCTTTCACTCCCTATTATATATATATATATATATATATATATATATATATATATATATATATATATATATATATATTAAGAAAGAAAGAGAGATTTAAAAAGTGCGTGAGAAACAGGGCAACCAAACAAGCCTGAAATACACGCTAGTAAACTTTTTTAAATTGTTAAAAAACACTCATGTTAGCATTTCACCCAAAAAAAAACTATGGAAGCACTGAATTGAAAAAAAAAAAAAAGAAATTGAAAATAAAATCCGAAAATAAAACAAAATTAATATTACAATAAAATAATGAGACACTAAACAATAAGAAGTAAAATTACGAACAAAAATGTCGCCAGAAAGGAAGTAAACAACGACTGCAAAAAAAAATATGTATTAAAAAAATCCAAGAACTTTAATTCTCATCCGTTATATTTAGTCCGGCAAAAACAGTACATTTTACTTTGGGCGATATTGATTCGTGCAGGCTTCCATACAAATAATTTTTCTTTATCCTACAAAATTGCAAAGTTTTCCTTACTGGGAGGATATTTTCTGTTTTGAGAATGGAAGAGAATTTCAGGCTATGCCATTTTTTTTTGGCTTTTGTTTGCTTTTTTTTTTAACTATGATTGCACACGAAAGGGATATTCATCTTTTTAAAACTTTTCATTTTTGAATGTGTCTTGTTGATTCATACATAAATTGGAAGAGGCCAACAGTGAAATTGATACTGCCATAAAATGTCGAGTCAGAGTTCAGAGTTCGAAATGTGTGCAATCCAAGGATTTTTGTTTCTGGTTTCTTATGTGAGTATCTGCTTGTAAAAGTGGATATGTTAAACAAATATGAATAAGATAATTGAGCAATTTAAAAACATATAGCTATCTTGATTAATATGCATTGCCATTTTTATTCCTAAATTCTTTCACTAGTTTTCTATACCCGTCCCAGGAAAGGAACTTCATAAAACAGATTAGAAACTCCAAATATTCCAACCACGAAATACTTTCACAATCAAAAATTTTGATTTATATGGCAGCAAAGTTATTTTTATAGAGCTTACACAACTGGATTAAGGATCTGGGAAATATTGTATCACTTATAATAAAATTCCATTAAAAAGTGCCATTTTTATGCTGCTTTTTTTACATAGGCATTACCACTTATCAAGGCCCAGAGACCACTCCAGGATAAGTGTTACGAGTGTACAGTAGTCAACTGGACAATATAGTAATCGTTAGTAACGGAAATTCGTTAAATTCGTAAACTTAAATGGAACAGCTCATCAAGAACTTCTGCTTATCGTATTTTGTATCCTACTTTTCGTCTGCTAAACTATGTTACGTTCTACGTTAAATCCTGCTTGTTATTTTACGGGCATTTTATTTTTACTTTTACATTTTTCTTTATTACTTTCCGTTTTTTACATCCACGCTGGCAACTTCTGCGCCTTACATGACATTTTTTGGCCTTCTGCCTGCTATTTTATAATAAAAAAAAACAGCTTTAGCTATTAATTGCTTATATTTTCTGTCTGTTACATCACATCTGTTACTTTCTGCCTTATATTTTAGCTGTGTTACTTCTTATTAGAATGTTTTTTTTTTCAGAGTCTTCAATATTAATCTATAGAGGCTTCTCAGTTGACTTTCGGGAATAGACTTAATGGCGACTGCGTGTAGGCCAGCGACAGCGAGCCAGCAACTACAGGTTCCAAAAATATATGCTACATATAGAAATGCAAGAAACTGCCCTTAATATTCACCAAAACGGAGGATGTATCGAAAAGAACTCGTAGAAATACAGCACAGATTGAACAACAGATAATGAGTGAAGACCACGAAGTTATCGAATTTCTATATATATTAGTAAAATAAGATCTAATTGTCGAAAAGGAATGCACATTCATCGGAATAAAATAGAAATTACTACCCATCTAATGACTCATGCGCAATGCTTTGTTATAACTGATAAGACGCCAGAAAATCAAAGCCAAGACGCAAACCAAGTGCCAAGGATAATCAACAAATTGGCTCAGTGGATGAGAAAATATTTATGATTATTTTTTTTAATTATTAAAATATTTTATATACATAATAATTTATATAATTTTATCTAATTATATATATATATATATATATATATATAAATATATATATATATATATATATATATGTATATATATATAATTCATTCATTTCTTTTATTTATTTTTCCTCCTTCTTTTCCGATACGAACGCATCTTTACTTGACGAGTGTGTGAGAAAAGCCGTTGAACTTTTGAACGCCAAGTGAAACGTTGATCGAGGCGAGAGACGCTGAAATCATTAAACGTTCATTGAACAGTTCAGTGAAATGCAGTTCAAATAATACAGGCTCTGATCAGTGAAGCGTCCAGATACACAAGGAAGCCATCGAGAGATAGACCCGAAACGTTGGGTATTCTCTCCTGACGACCCAATATTATCTGTAGACCGGAAAAGATTACCCCATAAAATGAAAAACGAAAGACTTTATTATATATAAGTCTACCACAAGTGGTAGACCTCGAAATGATTCCCCGACATTATCTTGAGACCAGATTCAAATACGCCTCAACAGCTGATAAACTTGTTTTTAAGGTAAACTATTTATCTTAAACAACAGTATCTTCTGTTTTTCGCTTGCTTCATTGCGAGTTTCTGCTACTGCTTTACTCGCAAATATTTTTCTTTCAGAGTTCTCAAATTTTTACCCTCTAGTTTCCTTATCGTGTGCAATATTCACCATCGTTTTAATAGCATCAAAATAACAAGACAATCACGAAGATACATGGCACCGTTAGAATCATTAAGTTTCGAATACTGCCATTCTTCAATGTGCGAGTATTAGAATGAGACTCATTGCAAGGTGAATAACGCACCTTCTTCTTTTCATCGAATCTTGCCATAATCGTATCAAAATATTTTGATTACATTTTCAGTTTTGGTTCATCTCAGTTACTATTCCCCAATTGATATCGTGGTTATCTCCCTTTATTTTGCCCAATTTCTATCTAAGATGATTAGGAGATCTTATTCAGAGGCAACGGTTCGTTCCTCCACCTCGCTTGAACCTTACAAATCCTGCTGCTGCGTTTATCAAGCCTCTTTTCTCATAGCAATTGAATGGACTATAAAAAGACCACAACAAAAATGCTCACCCGCATATCTATATTTAAATCTAAATCTGGCATCCACGATAACATAACGTACAAAATGGTATCCACGTACGAGGTAAAGTATATTTATCTTAGCACATATTTCATTAAAATTATAAAAGCTGGTTTTATAAATAATTGTTAACGGTGCAGTTTCAAAAATGCTTTATCAATATAAACCTAGACAATGAATTATATTCTAATAAAATGATAACGCTTTTTAGTTTGTGATCGTATCCTCTATAAAATGCTAGTATACTGAAAACAAACATTTGTTTTATTAGGTTGTCACGCAAGATTTCTCTTGTCTCAGCAATATTAATTTAATTAAAATGATCATGAACTGTACTTTTTGGAGTTTGTAACTCTTATGCGAGTATTATAGTTTTGATATTTGGATTTTCTTTAATTTCTGTCTCTAAAATATCAACATCAAAATTTGAGGATCTTCCACTGCGATTGTGATCTTCAAGACTGATGTTCCTCGCTTTGAATTTTGCAAATCACTTCCGAGAAGTTGATTCTCTTGTAGCATTGACACTATGCACTTCACAACTTTCAACGTTTTTGCAGCACTTTTCCTTAACAACAAAAAAAGTATAACTACTTTTTTCAGTCCATATTAATGCAAGGTACCTGTAAGTATATAATTTCATGTTTCATCTGTGATTTACGTAAACAGTTTATAAGAGTGTTAAGAGCCTTAATAGACATGTACTTTTTAAAACGCTCAGGACTTGCCTGATATATTCTCGGATCATTTTCTGGTGTATCTTGCCGAATTCGGGAATCATTCTGTCGAACTCTGGAATTTGTAATGAATTATCGGATACTTAATAATCAGCTCTAGGTGACAGTTTTCTAGAAGTGAAGGTTCAATCCCTAGTGTTGGCAATACTCAGTATACAGTTATGAATTAACTAAGATTTCTATCCGTCTATGGCTGGCGAGAACATGAGCTCTTGTGGATTAAAAAAATATTCCGTTTCAATTTCTGTATACTTCTCACGTTCGACACAAAGAATTCCGAGTTCGACAAGATACGCCCAAAGAAGGTCGGAGATTACATCAACCTAAGCGTTATGAGAATAATGCTCACAAGTAGTCGGAATAATCTAAATGATGCAATCGCATATTTACACTTTAAAATTGTTCATCTGCTGAGGGAATTTTTGAGAGATCCTCATTTGCCTCACTTATCCTTCTCAACTTTTTCAATTGCCGACCGTTTAAAAATCAAATCACTGTATAAATAATATAACTAAGCTATCGTGCCATCGACGTCATTGCGAATATCAAGATCATCCTTCCACAAAAAAAAAGAAATGTAAATACCATCCAAGAAAGGTTAAAATCAATACGACATCAGAGTACACGTTCTCGTATAACAGTAAACCGGATATCGTTTTCAACTGATCAATTTTACAATAACGAGGTGTTAATTAGTTGGTGATTAAGTTCTTCGGTTGGGTAGACAGAAAATGTCGAGATGAAATATGTTTATGAAGATGCGACCGAGGTGAGAATGGCCGGCAATGTTCTGTATTGTTCTTGGTGACCTTTTGCTCCTAATGGCGGTTTATCTACACACAAAACGGAAAACATGATAAACTTAGCGCATGCGCGTTTGTTGTTTTGACTTTATTCTTATTTTATGTCATTGTATTTCCGGTTATTACAAGAAATATTTAAGTGAGAACTTTATTCAAGATTAGTTTTTATCATATAATAATGTATATGTATTATTTTTAAATTTTATATACCTATTTATTATATTTATAATATATACATTTATATTAATAATTTAAAATGCTTATATTTTAATATTTACATATATACGTATACATTTAATTTTGATTATATTTTTATTTTATATATTTGATTATATTTTATATTTTATACTAATATTGATATTTTTAATAACATATTTATAGTTGATTTTATTATTTTCCCCCCATTTTTAACCTTCTTATTTCCTGTTATTACAAGAAATATTTTGGCGCGAAATTCAGTGGTTTCCACTTTTATTTATTTGTAGTTTTTAATTTTTATTTGATCGTATTTCTTTTGCTTTTTGATTTAATTCTAGCCGTTCTTAACTATTCACGTGATTTCCCCCTTTCTCTTATGTCTTCCCCCCTCTCCTAGCAAACACCCCCATTCCAAACCACAGTCAATCCGGCCATTCAACTTCCATCTCACCCTCATGAATAATAACTGCTCTGGGGTTGGGAGGTAGTGACTTTCTTAATTGTGATTGTTAATTAATTCATAGCGGCGATGTCGGAAAGGTGCCGGGGCGGAAGGAAGGAAAATGGAGATATGCTTTGGGTCCAGGGGTAAAGACTAGAGAGATGTGTTGGCGTGGCCGGGTCGTTGGGCGTTTTTATTTTATATAAAATGAATGATTCTTTCTCGTGCGATTTCAAAGATAGAGAAACGAATGAAGAATGATAAAAAAAAGTTAAAATTTTATAAGATACAAGATGCGAGATTTTCGCTTCCGTCTTTCGCGTACCGAGGCATTAGATGTTTTTAATGACCCCATACCGATTTAAATAGAAACCGAAAGTCAATTGAATGCTTCTTATGGTCGCTAACATAGAACAGATGTTAATAATTTTTATATCTACTTATACATAAAATACATTTTAATAATTGTTAATAATTGCTATATCTACTTATTTTTAATAATTGTTATATCCATTTATACATAAAATACATTTTGTATGTGTGTGACTGCATTCCATATGGACTCCGACACGGCTGAGTTGATTATTTTGACATTTCACACAAATATACCGGTAGTTTTCTTAGGTTTTCCATTGGAATGCCATCCGATAAGTATCGAAAATCAGAAATAAACATCCGATTGAAAGAAACTGTCAGATTTGGACCAAAGTTAACAGCCTTATAGTGTATGTGAGGAGTTTATCACCGCACAAACAGAAGGGCCGCGCGTATAAAATTCAAAGTGTATTCAACGGCGCGTTCAAAATAAATAATTCTGTTTAGTGTAGGGCAATTGAATCATGGAACTTGACTTTTGCATTTGAACTTCAGTTGAACCTATTATATGGAACTATTTTATAAAATCAACAGTAAACTACTATGTAGGCAACAATAAATTGTGGATTAAAGTATTAAAACCTTTCTCCCGACGTACCACATTTTTCTGACTAGAGCAGACAATCAATCGATTTAATTTAAAAATATGCGATTTCACTAATTTCGACGACAATAAATAATTAGGTTGTGTAACTCGAAACTCTTACATTGTCTTATTTTGTTTCTTAGTCCACACATTCAACGAGAAATACTTATGAACAAAGGGAAAAATTGCTGTTTTCTGAATCGGAGAAAATCAAATATTTATCACTATCGACATTCGATTATCGATACTTATGAAGACATTCCGGTAAAAAAACATTTCTAATAACACTACCAGGCACATAGAATATCCTCGTATGAAATTTATAAAACTAAAGGCAGCCGTTTTCGAGTACATAAGGAACAAAATCATACACACAAAGTTCATTTTATACAATAGTAGATTTAGAGATTTTTTGGGGCTTTTGTTTCGACCGCATTGACAATCTTAACCTTCATTCTGACCAGCAATATCGTTTTAAGCAATCCCGTTCTGTTACGAAAATCTCCGAAAACAAAAACCTATGACTGACTAAAGCAAGTGAAGCTAGCAGTGTGGAGCTAGATATATCTAAAGCATTTGAAAATGTCTGGAATGAAAATAAGGAAATTACTCTTGACGAATATTTTAGATATTAGATCCGTCTTAGCAAAAGAATATCTCAGATCGTCTGTAATAACTGGGCATATAGACACCATCAAATCAATTCGGATATATCTTTTGAGTCGATCTTTGGACCTTTATTTTTCCTCATAGCATTGAATAAGCGATATTTCCTTGGATTAAATGTGAATCAAAGCATGCCAGAGAAACATGTAAAGAAACAATTAACGAAATACAGCTTCATGAAAAATAGAGTTTATTTTGCGCCAAGAAAATGATATTCATGCAGATAAACACTGTAAACTGAATCCATATGTGACTTGCATTGCTGTATGACGTGTTGTCTTATTGTAAGTTTGATGTTACTTTCATGTCGAATTGCAGGTTAACTTAAGGTCGCCCTCGCGTATGCGCGATCATTTTACTTGAAGGATTTATGAGCAAAAGACAATAAAATGAAATATTATGCGACGATCATTAACTTATTTTCCATTTCGTACTAATTTTTCATTGTCGATCAATGATATGCCTCAACGTGTTTCTAGTAACTTCAGGCTGATCACCGCATTTTTTAAGCTACCAATTTGCAGGCACAGGAATATCATATATTCGTATGTAAGAGTAGCAGAATTACAAATAATCGAAATGAGGGGAAATAGAGAGCTTACCTCGGATACGTCTGTTGTGTTTCGGCTGAGCGGAAGAGAGAGTTCCAAGATGGCGTCCATGGGTTTTTATTAGCGTTTACCCCATGCAATTATCATAGAACCTGTCTGCTCTCGCGCGGTTATGCAAATACATAATTCCCGGTCGCTATAAAGGCAGGTAAGGGGCGTCCTTCAGATTGTGTGTAGCTGGTTCTGGCAATTGGATGGTTCTTTGTGACGAACCACTTGTCTGCGAGAAGCGAGTGTTTTTTCTTTTTATTTTTTTGTCTTCTTTCTCCACGGTTATTACACACAAGAAATTCCTCTAAAGGTGGGCTATACTGACTATTTTCTATCTGTGTTCTTGATTTGTTTTTTGTTTTGCCTACTACATTTTACTTCAAGCTATTTCGGCACGACTATGGCGAATGTATGGATAAGCAGAGATATTATCAAGCCGTTCTCTGGCGAGGGAGACGTTGTAGCGTGGCTGAAAGTGAGACTTGTCACACAACCAACAGGTGGATGATGTAGCAAGTCTGCTACCTTTATATCTGGAAGGTGATGCACTGGCCCTCTACATGGAAATGGAGGAGGACGATCAATAGAAGATAGACCAGATTGAGGCCCGATTAAAGGAGGCATTTACCGACGACGCATTTGCAGCATACAGAAAAATAACTATGGTTAGATGGGCTGGCGAACGTGTGGATGTTTACGCCAACAAAATCAGGCAGTTGGTTGGATTGGGCGGATTCACAAGAGATAGGTTAGAGAGACTCACAAAATTGACTTTCGTCACTGGGTTCCCTGACGCAATCTCAATTGCTCTTCAACAGGTGCCGAAAATCAAAGCCCTGACCATGGGGGAGCTAATGTCGAGAGCGAGAATTTTGACGACGACTGGGGAACAAAGTCAGGACGTGGTTCCGGCCACACGCACACCCAACAACAATAGGGCCCAGAATATTCCTGTTAGTGTGACCTGTTTCAAATGCAATGTTAAATACCACCTTGCAAAGGACTGTCGAAAACACGGAGCACGGTGTTACCGTTGCCGTGAGAGTGGACACTGGGCTCAGAACTGCTCGCGAAACGAGCAAGGGTAGGACGCATAAGCGCCAGTCTCCTTCCCCATCAAGATGCGAACACGACGCTTCCGGTGATAAGCATCCATGTTGACGGGACGCGATGTTTGGCGCTTATTGATACAGGATGCTTTAGGACGATTTTACATGCAAACCGGTGCCGGTTTTGGAGAAAAACGAATGTGAATATCAAAACGATAGGTGGAATGTCCCATGCGTGCTGCGTGTTGGTGCGGTCTCTGTGTCCACTGATGAAGGTGTGTCTGCCAGAATCGATGTGTTGGTGACGCGTGGAAAACCGCTGGAGTTTGACTTAATTCTAGGGATCGATGCCATAAAAGGTCTGGGAAGTGTCGTTGTCAAGCCTACAAGATCAGTGCGGCTGGGCGACAGGAAAAATATTAAATGCGCAGCCATTTCTATTAATGAACCGGATTTCACTGCCACCATCAAAATCGAAAGTGGACCGCATCGTGGAAGTGGTTTGAGGACCACCCCGATGAAAGGCTACACAATCGAGAGTCAGAATACCCAGTGCCGGCAGAAATTCGGGAAGAATACACGCAGGAGTTCCGCACCTGGATAGATAATGGTTGGCTCGTGCCGTATCCAGAGGATAAATATGGACCACCCTTCTTGCCTTTACGAACACGTACTCGACAAAGACAGATACTGCCCCCCTGTCCTGATTATGAAACACCGCCTATGGAACAGACTGGCGGCAATAACGGTGGTAATAAGGAAGATGGCAAAGAGAAAGTGCTGCCTCCGGTTCTTCGAAGAAGTACCCGACAAAACGATTGCCCCCCTGCCCCGTTTGTGATCATGAGATCAGGGGGAGTGTAGCAGAATTAGCAATAACCGAAATGAGGGGAAATAGAGAGCTTACCTCGGATACGTCTGTTGTGTTTCGGACTGAGCGGAAGAGAAATTCTTGTCCTGTAGCAGGGTTATTATCGCTGGACCCACAAACAAATTTTATACAAGCACTTGCCCGATTCGGATATCTACACAGCTATGCGGATTACCGAATATATAACTTTGACCTTATTATCGAACGGATGTAAAGAACGCATAACATGGATTTTACCAAGCAAGCTGGATCTAAAAAAAACTTTCATATCCTTTTTCTGCAAATCCTCCTGCTACAGGACTTCTGATAAATTTATTATTTTGACTTTGACTTTCCATGTCTCACTGACTTTAGCAAATAGGGTGCATACCTTTATAAGTATTTGCTAATATTTTCTCTCCTCTGATGAGATGGTAGGCATCGAAATCCTATAGGTTAAGGAGATTAATTTTCTAAAGTATTCTTTGTCTTGCTTGGAATAATAAAAATTCTTTGATATGAAACTCAACCACTTCATTTCATTTCAATGAGAGTTTTTTTGAAATTCATTGAATCACAATTTAATATATATATATATATATATATATATATATATTATTATTATTATTTGAGGGGAAACAATTACATATGGTCGCTATAAATAGGCATCTGTTTCAGTCACAGAAACCTCCTCAGACCACTTAGGACCTCTTGACATCAAGACGTCCTGGGTCGCCTGGAGAAGTCACTTTGACTGTAAGAGATGGCTATTTGTAGCGACCATATGTAACTGTTTACCCACAAATCATGAAAAATATATTTTGGTCTTTTTATTGGGCACATATCTAACAACCTCTTTGTCTTCATTAGTCTCGTATTTTGAACCTCACAAACCTATATATATATATATATATATATATATATATATATATATATATATATATATATATATACATAAATGCATATACGTATACATACTAATATATGGATATGATAGGGAGTATGATCTAAGGGGGCGGTCGCAGAATCGGGTGACAATGACTATGAGTGCGTATAACTTATACTTAGCCTTTTACATCAAGTTATACGCCGTCCTAATCTCCAACCGCCCCCTTATGATCATACTCCCTATATCATAACAGTAGAAACTTAGGAATATATTGCCGCACATTACCTTTCAGTTTTACAACCTTGCATACCCCCCCAAATAAATCAAAATTACCCACTCCATAGAAAATAAACAAACCACAAACCGTTAAAATAAATTACCTCGCAGCAACAATACACCCTCTATTTAACCATAATACATATACCCCTTAATCTCAATACTATGTTAAAGATCATATATATTCTTATATATCATACTATATATAACAAGCTTCTCCTTATTTATTTAGAATTCAATAATGCTTCCCCCAATATTCTATAATTCCTCTTAATCTTTTTCGTCTCTAATGAACCTTACGCTAGACGCCGTTTCTTCCCCATGCTATATAGCACCTACTCTACTCTTCTGATGAGAAGCAATAGGCTTCGAAATGCCCTGGCATAAAGAATCCCTTCTATCCCACAAATTTTGCCTGTATTCCATTTTTCAATAAATGATCCATTCTATATCTACCAATATATAATTTTGTGTCTTCATTTCATACTCTTGTTGTCCTATTGTATAAACTCCAATAATTATTGTTGAGCTTGGCATTATCCGGATAAATCTCTTTTTGTGGAATTGATCTTTCTCTTTTCCTTTTACATTAAGCTAAATATGTATATATATATATATATATATATATATATATATATATATATATATATATATATATATATATATTAAGGACAATTAATGTAATGGAAACATTACACATAAAATAAAGGAGAAGCATAAGGAAAAATCTAAAAATACTTACAGAAATGGAAAAGAATGTAGAAGTAAATGAATGAATTGAAGAAGTGGAAGAAAAAAGAGGAGGAAGGGGCATATGTGGAAGAAACAAAAAAGTATATGAAAAGAATGAATAAATAAGCAGAAGAAAAAAAAGTAAAAGTTGAACAAGAAAACGTTAACGGAGAAAAAGTTTAAAGAGAAAGAGATAGAAAAAAAAGGGATGAAAGAAAAGGAGAAAAAACAGGAAAAATGTGTAAACAAAATGTCGACAGACTTTCACAACGGAAATTGTCAAAGAAAAACACCTCGAAACGAAACGAAGAAACGCGATATAAAAACAAGAAAAATACGAAAAGTTCACAAATATTTTTAAGCGCCGGGAAAAACAAGTTTGAACTTTGCTACATAAACTAAAACGAATAGAAAGACGATAATTTACGAGAATAAAAGAATTGAGGAAATAAATAATCCAAATACTATGCAAAGGCGACTGTTTAAGACATGTTCTTGTGAGGATATACATATTTACAAAATGTCTTGGGTTGAGTGGAGGTACGAGATGGAAGAGAAACGAAGGAAATCGTTCGCAACTGGATTTTTACTTAAAAAAAAATTCCATGTTGTAAACAAGATGGGTTTGCTTTGTTCTTTTATCATTTTATTGCATTTTGTTTGTTGCCTCGGAGGCAAACTGCTTGGAGAGGTGCTCGTAGATTTGGGGTTTCAATAAGAAAACAGCCGTTAGCATGTAAAGAATGGGGAATAAAGACAATGCATAAATGGGGTATCTAAATGGAAAAAAGAAGAAAAAAGGAGAAACTAAGTAAAATAGTTCAAGTAGTATTAGAAACGGAGGACGAAGGATGGGAAGAAATACAAGAAGCAACAATAAAAAGTATTACAGAAAAAATATTGAACAAGACAAGAAAATAAAGGGGCAGTAGAAGTGTAAGAGGACAAAATAAATAGAAAATAGGAAAAGAGATGAGAGATAAAATAGGGGGATACGAAAAAGAAAATATGTGAAGTTGAAGGAAAAGAATATTTTATTGTGATATATATAGATGGGGAAAATCCAGGTAATTATAGAAACGAAGTAATTAGGGTTGAAAATAATATTTATTAAAGGAGAATGCCCGAATCGAACTCAGTGATAAAAAAATGCATATTGCTATTTAGATTCGATACTAGGGATGTAGTGACTTTTCCATTATATTAGAAATAATTATACAACTAGTTAGGTCAGAGAGGTAGAATCGGGCAATGTAAATTGAAGAATGTCTCTGTGTTGCAAGAGAAATTATGGAGTCTTTATTTATTTATTTTTACAAAGGAGTCACCACTTATCAAGGCCCGGGGGCAACTCGAGGGTAAAGATTAATGGGTATACATTAGTCAATGACATTATAGCATAGTCATCATAAGTAGTGAATAGTCATATGTCAGAAAAGTCTTTATAAAGTTACGTAAGATAGTGGCAAATAGGCCAGTCATGAGAAAATTGTATGTGGCATCTGTTGTTTGAAACCTACTGTATTTTGGTTCAGAGGGAATAATTACGCCTCTTTTATTATATATAGGGATAATAATAAAATTAATAGTAATAACAAAATTAATATGAATAAAAATACAATTAATAATACTATAATAATAATATTAATATCAATAACAATAATAATACCACTTTATTAATAATGATAAGAAAAAGAAGAATCCTAGAGACCAATAATCTCATTTCAGGGAGAAGAAGCAGAAAAAAAAACTGTGAACTGCAAAGGTCGACTCACAAATTGCCGAAATAGCTTGATGTAAATTGGGGGGGGGGTTCACTTCAAATACACAAACGGAATGTTCAAGAAAGAGTATCGCTACAGTCCTCTGTCTCTTGTCTCTACTCTCGTTGCCTTCTCTCCTGGCTGATCGGGAATCATCTACCAGCACCCAGAAATGAACATCGTTTTATAGGTTCCATCTTCACGCACACACGAGATTATGCGAGAACGGACGAAATAAAAATGCTGGCCGCCATGTTTGTTCTTCCTTTTCTTCGCCTGAACTCACTCGCTGAGCACCGACGGTAAGACTTCTCTTTCTTGCTTCTAACCACAGGAGAAAAAGAAAAAAAGAATCTGCAGAAATAATCAAAATTATTAATTTTTACAAGTTTATCCAACGCGACAACCAAAATGTACGCGCGTGTAAGTGAGCCTGTGTGCGCGTGTGTGTACGTGATAACACTCTCGATTGTGTACGAGCAAAATGGATTACTGCTATATCCCAACAAGATCAGATATACATAAAACACTTATATACACATATATAGATGCATTTGGATCAGTGAGTAAGATCAATCTGTACAAATTTTTGTGAGGACATTCTGACATGATGAAACTTCGTACTACAAGTAAAACCCGACGAAATATTGAAAATAGCACATTTGAAGTCCAAATAACACTATCTCGCAGGACTATTCAGTGGCTTATGCATAGAATAGTGCACCTTGTCTAAGTGGGGGTACATTAAAAAACTGCACAACTAGATACTCCAATAGACCTGATTAATTCTTCTCTTTGAATCCGGTAATACTGCTAAATAACATGAAGAGTGAGGACAATTAATGTTCTTAACTTTTCACTAACTGAAAGTTTAAGAAGTGGAGGCAAATCTTCAATCTACATTCGGATATTTACATATAAACATATATATTTACATGTCTCATATAAACATCAGGCATCATTAGCCCCGCAAATAATCTTCATCGAAGTAAAATAAAACGTAGAAGATAATTTAATAGCCTTTAAGATACAATTCTCGGGGTTCTTTCTGCAAAATGTTTTGTAAAGATAAGCTGACGTGAATATATTTAGTCATACAAGTAAACACTTTCTAAATGTTCAAAAGAACACATTATTCAAATCTAAAAATTCCCCCTCGACGTGGCTTTATACTGTCGCATAGAAGAAATGGAGAACAGCTTCCTGTTGAGTTTACTTTAATTCCCAACTCTGTGGAACTCTTTTCCGTTTGCCTGTTTCCCATCTGAGTACAACTTGGATGCTTTCAAGTCCAACATAAACAAATTCCTGATAAACCACCCCCTTAAGTAAGACACTTTATCAAATCTACATTACTAACGATTAAGACGATATTATCCCATTGATTTCTGTACACGCAATTACCCTTATCCCCGAGTAGCTTCCGGGCCTTGATAAATGGCGACTACCATGTAAAGAAAAAAGGAAAAAGAGATGTATCTTCCACAAAACCAGGTAAATTCTCAGATTGCTAGCAAGAAAATAACACTAGAACTTTACTATGCCATAATGATGTGGACAATTATTTAAAAAGAAATCCTTACTACTTTCTAAATAGAAGGCTTGAGAAAAAGGTAATAGCTTAGAATGGATAGCAAATGGAATAGAAGCTATGAAACTTGAAATATTCGAACAATTGGCTTAATATCAATATATAGACATATTAAATATCAGTTGAAAATAAAATATTTTTAATTATACATTAATAAGAAGTAAACGGGAGAAGAACGTTAGTAGTGTTTATATTATAGTTTCAAATTTACAAAAAGTTGTAAATGGGAGAGTAGGAGAGTATAGAATTAACTAAATTAAGTATGTGATCTAATTTCAATATTATAAGATACAATTAAAATTAATAAAATTGAGATATATTTGCATTTAATAAATTAGAGTAGATGAATCATAATTATAGAATACACATACCAGATAATCGTTCATTTTAATATTATAAGTTAATTTGATTATGGATAAAAAAACGATAAATATAGATTATTATATACTAAAATGTCTAATGTTAATATTTAATTTTAATAAATAATAAAATTCAATTTATGGTACAAATTCGTCTAATAAACAAAGAATATAGAATAAAATATCAGTAAATCTAGACAAATATATTATTTATCAATATAATAATGATCGTTTAATGTAAATAGTTGTTCATAAAAGGGAAATAAACAAATAGTGATTCCGTAATACTCCTGTGACTTAATAAGTTTTATTAAACAAGTCTTTGAATTACACAGAAAGCCGCTTATATCATTACATGAAGACAATATGTAAGCTTTTCAAAATTAGTGAAATAGGATGTTCGATTCAGAATTGGCATACAATAATTTTGGGGAGAATAAAAAAAAATAAAATACAATGGAAAAACTGTCTTTGAACGTCAAGTTTCGTTCTATGTATGAATTATTTTCCTTGATTGTGTAAACAAACATACAAGTGAATCGAACGAAGGCATCAGTCAAACACATTCGTATTATCCAATCAAAAAACGGCTCAAAGAACACAACATGTAGAAAAAATGAGCATATCAAGGTGGTTTTACAAAATTATATAATTTCTAAACTGACATTAATATATTTAGGCATATTTTTAGTTTTTGATCACTAAACATATGCATCTATGATATTCAACTTACGATTGAACTAATAAAATAGAAACATAATTTTAGTGTCTTACGAAATATCTATCCGGTGTAAATGAGTGACAGGGCAAGGAAACCTGACTATAAGAGTGGAATTTCTCCTACTTCCTTTATGTAGGGTTATTTGAAGGACAATATCGAGCATGGTAAAATATGTATTCTAGACATAAGTTTCAGTACCAGTATGTAGTTTTTAATTTACTTTTAATCATTATAATTGATTTTTGATGTTATAATATACTTTAAATCTTGATAATTGATTTTAATATGTACAATTGGACATAAAACAGTACATAGCTGTGCTATTTACGGATTTTCATTTACTCTGTGATGATTAATTATATATATATATATATATATATATATGTGTGTGTGTATGTATATACATATGTATATGCATATAAAATTTGATATATATATATGTATATATGTTATAATTTACTTTATATATACATATACAGACGTCCAGCATACTCTTCCGCAGAAGATGAACTTTCATATGCTCGTCGGTCAAAGATGCCTCCTCGAGTGAACAGATAACTCTGCTTTGCTGCATGCTTTGAAACCACAATGGCATACATATTCATTTTTTGGTTGATATTTCTGGTGTTTTGTCTTCATATTTGCACCAAGGGCGTCCTCATGACAAAGACGGTTATGTTCAAATTCTCTGGTCCCTAGAAAACACAACACGTGCTCAGCGAAATTTCACAACTCTTCAGGTTGCCTTTTAGTTTCTCGTTATAAGGAAGCAGGGGAAGCCCTATTATGCGGCAAGAATTTGTCAGTTGCCTATAAAATGTTATCTAGGAACTCTTGAGTCATCCATTCACACAAGGAAACCCGACCACCGCATTTGTATCCCGATCAAAAATGATTCAATACCAGTGATTTCACATCTCTCCAGTAATTTGCTATTTGGAACACGGTCCTGCCATCTAAAATTGCAAATAGAACGCAGACACCTCATATGTAATGCAATCAAGCTGATTCATATTCCTGCGGTACAAGGACCACGTTTCGGCACCATTCAGAAGAGTAGGCAGAATAACAGATTTGTAGACTGCCTCCTTCACTTTTAGAGAGACATCGTGGCTGTTCCAGAGTCTGTGTCGCAACCCACGAAATGCCCCACTAACTTAATTAATTCTACTTTGGATGCCCTTTTAACATGTAACATCATCAGACGCAACAGCTCCGATGTATGTAAAAGAAGATACTGCCTTCAAAGCTTTACTATCAACATATACCAATGATTGTGAAGTGGGCGTACCGTTTCGACACCATACAAAAAAGTAGGTGAATGCAGAAGAGCTGATGTATAAGGACTTGTTTGTGACATTTGTTGATCTCACAAAGGCGTTTGATACCGCCTCCAGGGATGCCGGTGGACCGTTTTGAGGAAGGCTGGTATTCCAGACAAGATGTTGATTGTAATTGCCTCCTTTCACTGGGGAATGATGGCAATAGTACAATTTGGCTGCTAACAAAGTGAATCATTTAAAGTGTCCAATGGAACTAAGCAATGATGTGTTCGTGTTCCGATCCTACTACCACTCCGGGTCAGAGTGGACCTGGGAGCAATGGTAATTAAAGGGTGGCTCCACACTCCCCAAACCCCGCAAGCTGGGGCCTCACCTCTGGATATAGTTTAAGGTCATATCCAGGACCGATATATAGTTTGTGCTTTCTAGATTTTTAAATGTGAGAATATTAAACATTTTTGCTGCAAAACTACGCAACGACATGAAAGAGTGTGATTTCCAGATCATCAAATGTAGATTCTGTCCGCATAGATGAATTGGAGTCTAATGCCAGCTTAGTTCTTACGAGAATTAAAACTATTAATTCTACTAATTATGACTAGGGCTACGACAACAGAATATTCTTATCTTTGTTTTGACTCTCGAGTATATATCCGACACAGTTAGACACAGTTAATCAACCCAGAACCACACACTCTACATAAAGGCATATACGGTATCAACGGATGCACACCCAAGAGTCAAAACAATGACATGAGCATGCTGATGTCCCAGCTCTAAGCATAACTATTAATAACATGGAGTTAATTATTAAAATACATTTTCGTTAATGCAATATGTGAATGAAGTTTCCTCTAAATAAATAGGATACATAGAAATCATCCTGGAATAGATGTTAGTTTAAAATATGAAAAAAAAAAATTTATGACGCAGTATAGCTTTTTGTAGAGTTGAATGCAATAATTAAATAAGAAAGCGCCTGCGTGTGTGTGTATTGTGCGGTTATACAACTTACCTTCGGATGGGACCTGAGAGTATTCAAATGGAATCGGGTGAGTTGAGAGAGAAAGTTGACAGTGACGAATTCTAGCTGAACTTTTGTTTCGCTGTTTACCAGCTCATTTAACTGCACTTTTCTACTATTATAAAAGTGTCAACAAATAAACAAACAGAACGGGATTACATTCTTCCCAGTATACAGCAATCACTAAATCATCTTCATTGTTTATCTTCTAACATTCCACCTTCGCATTCTCGGTACAAATTATCTAAACTTTCTGTTTTCCTAACATAAACAACGATTATAATAATACTTGTTCAAGTTACATGAAATTACCCGACAGGGCTCTATATAACAACTGTTTCACTACTTATTAAACTATGGTCGTTATGAAGTCAAAAATAAATAAAGTTTGACCGTTGTTTGCTGTCATAAATGTCTTTGTTTTAAATCTTCTCGTATTATTTTTAATCATTCGACAAATACATCTTAATATCGTGTAGGTTTTAGCCTTGATATTAGTATTAAACCTTCTAATTTATAATAATCTTGTTTTACTGATTTCAGAACAGTATATGTAGGACATCTATTTAGTAAAGGTTAAAATGATTTATTTATAGGGAAACATGTAATAAGCAAGCAGGCAGAATACGTAAAAAGATGGGATATGTCATTCGTCATCACTAGTTCCTATCGATCTGGTGATGAAGTTAAAGGCGACTGTTTACGATGGCTGACGGGTCAATATCTGGATTAATGTTTCCGTTTGACTGATTTCTTGAGATGATCCGGATTCATGTCCAGAAAAACAAAAACCCCGAGGGATTTCTGATAAATAGTTAAAACATATAATAAAATAAAACGATGCTGGACATTTGCTTCCTGGTCAGTTACATAGCCATTGCAATGAAATCAAGTTTTTTTTTTGCCTCAGATATCAGAATTGTATATTTTATTAATATGTTTTTCACCCTGGTCTTAATATTCGGAAAGGCTGCTATTGTTTGGCAGCAAGCCAAAAGCAGGTCTACTTATAAACAAGCGCGGATATGGTTAAGATGTGTCCATTTTATCCTAATATGATAGGGAAATAGATAAAAATACACAAATACCCAACATGTATTGTGAAGGTCATCTAAAAAAATTCACAAAAATGTTTGCAGTCTACAAGCTAATGTAAATGATTCCGTCGTATCGACGATTTACACACACACACACACACACATACACACACATACACACACACACACACATATATATATATGTATGCATGTGTGTGCAGAAATATTCTTTTTTGCAACTATATTTTCCTTTTATTTATATACTAATCCTTAATTGTTTCGTAGTACCAAATCATTCATTTAATTATAACACCAATCAATGAATCTATTCTGCCCTTAACTCGTCAGAAGAAAAAAAAAACACCATCCATTACAAAATACGAAAATTAGAAGAGAAGTTCCAATTACCTTTTATTATATTTTAATATTTTCTAAATGGCGTTTTAAATATATATACAGTCCTGGTGAAAATCATAAGACCATTTAAGAAAGTAAGCGTTTACGCATATTATCGAATTTTTAATCAAACAAATGGTTGAAACCATTGCCAAAAGGGGAAATATGATGGAAAAAATGTAATATGCTTCATTGGACACCTTAACCCTGATCTAATAATTATTTTTTAAAAAACAAACATTTTCACCTGGTCAAAATGATAAGACCACTGATAATTTATCTAACAAAAGGCAATTATAAATTACTAAAAAAGGTCTCAGTATTTAATATAGCCTCCATTATTACGAATTACTTCAAAAATTCTCTTCGGCATGCTTGCGATACAGTTTTTTATCAGTTGCGAAGGAATTTTATCCCATGTATTGAAAACTGAATCAGAAAGTTCCTTTATCGAATCATACTGGGTTCCATCCTTGAACACTTCTTTTGCCATCCACCCTTTCTCAAGTGGTCTTATGATTTTGACCAGGACCCTATATGGGAGGAAATTAGAAAGTGTACGTCGTAACTCAAGTTCCCTTTTTGGTCTTTTATTTCTAAGTTCCCATGCGTGATGATTCTGACACAGGGGGAAAATTACAGTTTTCTGAGTTAGAACATATTTATCGAGCACTTATTATTAAAGTAGCAATTTTTGTTTGCTCTTTAAATCAGTTGGCTTCATGCATTATCTTCGACTCTACAGGGTATAACGATAAAATTGTCGCATATAAAAAAGATTACATGATTCCATTTTCGTTTGATGAAAACCGGTTAACCTTTTATGTTGCAGCCCATCTACTAGTATGTTGTACAACTCATGGTCTCTGCCGATCCTAGTTATGTCAACAGCACTATTGGCAGCACCCTCAAAATGCAAATCCGGACGGTTCAACGTTTGAGGACACATATCAGCGAAGTTTACGACTACGGTTATGATATTTGGTATGATTTCAGTTAGGGCCACATTTTGTCAACTCACATCTTCGTAATCGGCTTGAAAGTCAACACCAAAGTGTTCCTGGATATGACGAAGAGTGTGGTGATCCCCTGATGCAATCAAGTGACCGTTGGTAGACCCTGGGTGTGGCAGCAGGACTCGGCGTCGGTCCACAAGTCCAAAGAGACCAACGCGTGGCTTCAAAAGTAGTGCTACGACTTTGTACCCTTATTTCCCTGGCCCCCTGCTCCCCCGATTAAAACTCACTGAACGCGTTCGTTGGTCATACGTGTAGAACATCACTAACATGACCTCCCACAAGACCAAAGTCAGTCTGATCGCCGACATCAACTAAGTATTCGCTGAGCTCCTGCCAGCGCATGTGGAAAAGGCAAGCTCCTGGTCCCAGACCCATATCGTGGCGATAATTTTAGTTGAATGCAGCTACATTGAATAGCTGTCAATTCTACTACATAATAAAGTATCCTGAATTGATTTTCTTTTAATAAAAGTTTTAAAATAAAGCTGTAGTGTTGTTTTCTTTAGTGTGACAAATTTATCGTTCCACCCTGTATTTAAGATATAATTGTGATGCTTCAGATGAAAAGGATGAAGTATTTTTCCTCACAAGGATTCAAAAATGTTTAAGGTGCCATGTTTGATCTTCTAAAATTGTAGCATTGCAGATTTAATTTCAAAACCAAAGGTAGAACACTATTTAAAATTTAGAGGATATTTTACTTATTAATAAGATACTTATATTTAATCAGACTAAATTTGCTCGCCCAAAAGTCTTCCTAATTGTGGAATACGCTACTAAGCAAAACATAGCAATATTAAAGCGCTATATTTTATTTTCCATAATTCAAGCCGGGCTTATGACATTTTTTAATTTTCAAAACAAAACAGAAAAAACATTGTTTAAAATTTAGGGGGTAATATGAATAAACAATTATTAATAAAAAAAATTATATTTAATTAGACTAAATCTTCTTGTCAAAAGACTTCCCAATTGAGGGGCCGCGAACTTAATCTTTGCCATAAGTTTCGGTCAATATTTTAGTACCCATAATAAACAAATTCATGGAGTCCGCTGTCACTGGAAAAGGAAAAGAAATAATGTCGTAAATAGAAATGGTCTGTGAATGTTTATCGTTCAAATATTATTAGTACATTTATTTATTACTTAATTACTTCTAGATAGACAGGAATCAGTTCAGCAATTCATGGTTAGCATGTGTTAAATTCAATATTTGTTGAAAAATATAAAATTATAACAGCCAAGCAAATCTGCCTAGATTTGCTTCCATAGTTCTAATATTTTTAATGCAAGTTAGAAAATAATAATTCAATTATTCATTAATTAAACTAATTATAGATCTAGGATATTTTTTATTATATACATTTTTCCGTAACTTCATAACAATATACATTACATATTTATTCAATAAGAGGGAAAATAATTAACATGCAATTATTTTAAGTGCATTGAAACATAGCACTATGACGCGCCTATGAGAAAATCAGCAGTCGCCGTAGGATAGCTGACAAGTGAAGTGTTAGCAGCAGCCGTCTTAGTACGTATGCAAATTCAGCAAGTGTGTTCGCACTGACGTCACTGGAAGGAGTGGAAAAATAGATAAAAGAGAAACACGCGATCGAGCAAAATGAAAAGCAACTTACGTGCTGGAGAAGATTGACATGTGACGTCGAGGTCGAGAAATTGCTGATGTCATTTGGTGAAGAGAAAGAGAGAGATAACTTTATAAAGAGCACATGTGCTATGACAGAGAACTGAAAAACATGTGTGTGGGTGTGCAAAAAGACTTTTCAAAGAAGATAAAATGCGTTATTTGAGAAGAAACCCGAATAAATGCATTACATTTTCACTAAGTAAATGCCGAGTCGACATTTTCTTTGTTCTTTTCCTTTTGATTGTTCCTTTGCGAGGAAGACTGAGACAACGTGTGGGTCCGATAATTCGATCTGCAGCGACACGATTAAAGTGGAACGCCAAGTGGAACGACCACGTTACAACATTATACATATATATATATATATATATATATGTGTGTGTGTGTGTGTGTGTGTGTATTTTTATATTTTTATACATATATATGTGTGTCCTCTCAATTATTAAATTCTTTTCTCTCTTATATGGTTTATAAGAGTAGTAGTCCATGGGCAAATATGAAAAACTCGAAGTCCCTCAGGATTCCATGATAGATCCAACTTCCTTCTCGATCTTCCTCAATGGTCTCCAAATCACATTATTAGATCATTCGTAGGTATTTATGCAGACGACACTACCATCTACGGCAACACTTCAAAGACCGGAAATAACCAAGGTCTCTCTGACTTTCTTCTGATCCTGGACGCATGGTGCAACTAGAAAAAGGTGGCTGGTTAATTCTCATGTATTTAAAACAAACGCCTCACTATTCTACCATCCACCCAATTGAAATGAATGGCTCTCGTCTTGGGAAAGCAACATTCTTGGACAAGAGTTTTTGGGTGACACTAATTTCTGATCTGAAATGGAGCACATATATTAAATCTGTTGCTAAGATCGCCAGAAACATGGTTGGATCACTCTACCGCTCCAGTAGATATCTCATTTCCGATACGATCCTCTACCTGTATGAAAGCCAAGTACGTTCTAGGATGAACTACTCTTATCACATTTGGTCAGGAGCTGCTGGGAGAATCCTATCCTACATTAACAGAGTAAACACTGGCTTCAAAACCTAGTAGCTGATGTCCTTTTCCCTTTCTTGCAACCATTTTTCTCTACAGAAGACGTTGCTGTCTCTGTTCTCTCGTTATTTTCAGGCAAAGTGCTCGTCTATTGTTCCTTTACACAACTTTTACAAAAACCACGAGTCTTGTTTACAATCACTACCAACAATTTTGTCAAGCTGACTACAATATAGTGATCTTCAAGTCAAATGTAAACAAGTAATTATTAATCTGTTCTCTTAAATAATCAAATGAGAGTAAATTGCTACTACTAATGATTACTACACTGTTTTCTCGATGACTACCGTACAGTCATTACCTATTATCCTCAAGTGGCCTTGTAGCCTTTATAAATAGTTACTCTTCTGTGAAAAAAGTGTAAATCTCATCTTTTACCTATGCCAAACTGTCTCAAAAACTGTTACATTATGTCAACTGTCGTGTGGACGCTTATCTATTTTGATAAGACCATTATTTCATAAATTATTTTAGGTGTCATTTCTGGAATGTGAGCTCGAATTTTCAATGCAGACAAGGTAAATCGACAAACACTGGATTTCAAGATCAAACAGCATACTTGAAATCAACGCATGACAGATGAGCTAATCTATTTTTCATTTGAATCGAACACAAAAACAATACGATTTGAAATGGTGTCCATTAAAACATGTCTTTTCAGCTGAATCATGATGAATCTACAGTAAAGCAGCATTAAATGTTGGTTGTAAAAACTTATGACTGCCTATTTTTGTTGTATCTGTGTATGAAAAACGATTGGTAAAATGTTTTTCGTATAAAGTAGGCTTATTTAAAAAATCATATGACTTTTCGATAAAATGTTTTTTCACATACAAGCATATATATATATATATATATATATATATATATATATATATATATATACAAACACAGACATACATATATACATTTATATATATACACATATATACGTGTGTGTATGTGTGTTTTCTCTAAAGAACACGATGCATATGTAGGTTGTTACATATCGGAAGATAATCTACATTTTTTCATCGAAATATGGTGTCAGACTACGAATAAGATGTTACATGGCCTGGGGCGAAAAGCAAGATTATTTTTCATCTGCAATCTACATATATTACGTACACATAAAAAAACAAAAACAAATATATTACGCCTACCTGTGAAATCTGAGTTTTACGTGACAAAGTTAGCCTACAGATGAAACAAAACTTAATTTTATATAAGACTAAGCTGCATCTCATTTTCTGTGTCCATTAACATTTTTGGCCATGTTATAGAACAGTGTTTTTCTTATAAGTAGGTCCGATGTTAGCTAACGATATATATATATATATATATATATATATATATATATATATATATATATATATATATATATTTATTAGTATATTTAAGGAGCATTTTTTTCTTTTATGCAGGTTTCATTAAATAGCACAGATAACTATTGCTTGTTTTTCTTGTAATCCTCCTTTTCTCTTTGTCGGACCATTTTCCCAACGTTTTTTCCGAGTGAAAAAAGAAATTTCCCATAATCGCAAACGTTTTCGACCTCCATTGGTCATCCTACAGCGAGTACTAAAAGGAGGATTACAAGAAAAACAAGCAAGAGTTATATATATATATATATATATATATACATACATATATACACACAGGGTGACCCAAAATAAACAAAAGCTAAATGGAGGGCATCTAGAACATATGCTGTAGAACGGAGAAAAAAAGGCCAAATACCCTAGTGTTTTGATGTGATGTTTTGAATATAATAAACTAGGTTTTGTTGGGTTAGTAAAACATATAGTTAATAGGGCGTCATCTCTATAAAAGCCCCCCCTCGGATGTGTTTAAAATGATGTTTACATTCTTTCAAAAGGTAAATCCATCACCTCTGCACAATCTGGCCACCAATTAGGATATCAAAGTTAATGCGCGTGTCTTTTCTAGTCCAAAATTTAATGTTGAAATGTATAAGAGACTTTCTAGCTTAGATAATTAGTTTAATTTTCAAATCTGTTAAATCGTATTTTTTCTTAGCGGAAATAAGGGCCTTGTTTAAGAGGATAGGGGGAATTGATTGGTAATAATTCTCGATGTTAAAGGTAATAAAACTGAGAACATGTTCATGTGTTAGTGTAAGAAACCAGTTAATTACAGAGTCTGAGTTTTTCTACGGAGATGCCAACTTATTTTTAATAGATAAATGCGGGAGTACCTCAGGGGTCTATCCTTGGACCTCTATTATTCCTGATATTCATAAACGACCTCCCTGATAATATTGTTTCGGAGATGGGTATATTTGCCGATGACACCACTCTCTATAACAGATATGAGGGGAAAACAAATGAACACATATCCAAGGAAATGGCAGCAACACTAGAGGATGACCTCCAATCCGTAGTGGAATGGGGACAAAAATGGTTGGTCACATTCAATGCTGCTAAGACTAAGTTTGTTTCCTTCAAGAACTACAAGAAACCTTCTCTACCACCAATAGCAATGGCCAAGAACACATTGCCTGAAAGTACTTCTTTTAACTCCCCGGCCTAACGTTTACAGGGAATATGAACTGGAATAGATACATTGAGAGCATTACCAAGGCTGCTGCAAGGAAGGTTGGCTCCCTCTATCGTGCTAGAAAACTACTTACGCCTGACAGTATCCTATACCTCTATAAGGCAACCATTCGCCCATGTATGGAGTACTGTTGTCACATCTGGGCTGGTGCATCTGCTGCTTGTCTCTCGCTCCTTGACAGGGTTCAAAAGAGAGTCGCCAACCTGATAGGTCCTGAACTGTCATCTAGGCTTCAACCTCTGTCCCATCGACGAGATATTGTATCCCTCTACCTGTTCTACAAATACTTTAATGGTGAATGCTCTGACGAACTGCAAACACTTGTACCTCCCCGACGTGACTACCCCCGACAAATCCGACAAGCTACTAAGTCTCATCCTTTTACAGTAGAGATCCCTAGGTGCAAGAAAGCCTTTTACTCCAATAGTTTCTTCCCCAGAACTGCGGGTCTTTGGAATTCCCTTCCGGGATTCTGCTTTCCCAACTGCAATGATATGCAGAAGTTCAAGTGTAATGTTAACAAACATCTTTCTACTCTTCTCCCTTCATAATGACCCCGCTAATTAAGTCCCTAATAGTAGCCCCCCTGCTTCAAAGTGGCACTGTGCCTTGTTTGGGGTGAAAATTGAATAAAAAAAAAAGAAGGGTTTATTCTATCTTAAATTTTCTTACTTATTGAACCTAACTTCACCTAGATGGGCAAATCAATCTAATAGATGGGCTGTCATAAAGATATGCTCCTTAAGGGTAAATCTAGGTGTGCATGGTTACACCATTTCAGTGGCATTATGGCTATTCATAGAGATCAATAGTGTTTTAGCCTCAAAGTTTATACGATCGAAATTGTTTTGTGGTGCTACTTAATAATATTCATGGAGTTCTTTATAAATGAGTTTTTATATGTAGAGTAGTTGTGTTCTAATTAATTTTTTGTTCTATCGGCGAGGACAAATATATAATTATGTATTTTTCTGTAATTTTGCAACAAAGTTATTAATTTTCCTAGTAATTTGGTTTGAATGATATTATTGTTTTTGTATTTGTTTTTCTTAACTAAATGTAGCATAGATTTTTCAAATTAATCTATGTGGGATTATGATTAGAATAGGCACTGGTGCTTTATGATAAATAGTCCATAGTACGCAAAACATCAATCTGAAATATAGCAAATGTTGATGAATATTAAAACCTAATAAAGAAAGTAAACTAACGTTATGTTATTCCGTCAATCGAGGATGTAAATAAAACAAACAAAAATGCCGTCAAACAAAATATGAGTTAACGGAAATTTTCTATAGTTGAACAGATATTTATTATAGCCAACATAGACTATTAATATTAATATTGATGAAAATAGTCTAATAACGATGCTAGTAAGAACCTACTGTCCAATTAAGAAAACTTATCTTATCTGTAGATTTAGATGTGAGAGTGAGAGTCACACAGAATTCATGTACTGATGATTATATTCGGAAAGCTGTCGATAAATAGAAAATAAGGAAACATTTAAAGCAAATGACCGAACACATGTTTAACGAAATGCTTTTAAAGATATGTATAAATTAGCAGAAATCATACGCACAGCAATACATACACACTATACACACGCAGTTATACACATAGTTGGATATAGTCTTAGAAGTTATTAAACCATTAGAACTATTTTTTTAAAATCATAAGTTCTTTCTTCGAAAAGTTCTTCGCTTATAAGTAAATTTATCTCTTGTATTTACTGAATTATTTTTTCTAAAAGTTCATGCTAACTCAAGTATTATTTTAGGGACTATCAATCGGGTACGACGAAATCTCTCTCTCTCTCTCTCTCTTTCTCTCTCTCTCTCTCTCTCTCTATATATATATATATATATATATATTTATATGCATATATCGGATGTATAATTGCATTATGCTCCCTCTCTGTCTCTGACTGTCTCTCTCTGTGTCTCTCCCCCTCTCTCTCCATATATATATATATATGCATATATCGGATGTATAATTGTATTATGCTCTCTCTCTCTGTCTCTGACTCTCTCTCCCTCTCTCTCTCTCTCTCTCTCTCTATATATATATATATATATATATATATATATATGTATATATATTTCCCCTAAACCTATGTAGGTCCTGGATATGACCTTAAACTATATCCAGTTGTGAGGCCCCAGCTTGCGGGCTTTGGGGAGTGTGGAGCCACCCTTTAATTACCATTGCTCCCAGGTCCACTCTGATCCGGAGTGGTAGTACCTGTTAGGGTCCTAACTATGGGTTAAATAGAAACTGATTTGAAAACAACAAATATATTCTATTAAAAATTTTTCTTCAAAATCTTTGGATTCGGCATTAAATAACCCGAAAAGGGTTGATATGCCGTAAAACAAAACCAACCAACCAACCAACCTAAACCTGTGGCCTTGATGGAGGGGGTACTAAAAGTTTGTGTTATGATTTAAAATGATCTGAAAGAACAGCAAGAGAAGACTTGATTTCAAATAATAAAATAATGTTTTACTGATTCCGATTCAATAACCGATTCCGATTGTTTATAAATCTCTTTGAATTTCCACTTTGGCGAAATGGTCACTGCTCGACTATTTAGATATTTAAAGAAGTCAGAAAGATGCATATATAAAAAAAAGAGATCAGAAAAGGATTGCAGAAAAATCTTGATTTAATATATAAGCTCAATATATCTTTGTATCTAACTGTTTCCAGTTTTTCAAAGTAGACTTACTCTGAGTCGCAATGTCACAGAGCAGAGCGAGGCTGGTAAAATAGTTGAATTTTTTGTGGCCCGTTGTTCAGCCGGGATTTAACCAGCAATATTAGCTGCTAAAGGGGTACAAATTATTATAATTTGAACTTGGCAGGCGAAGTGGACAAAACGTGTTATTTGTACGCATGTCAATATATATATATATATATATATATATATATATATATATATATATATATATATATATATATATATATATACGCTAAAGTTGGTTCATCTTTTACTATTTCTTATTGATCTAACGATAGCTGTAACGGTTGTTAGTATGTCTCGAACGCTATAGTTTTTGGTTTATATTCTAGCTGATGGCACCCAAGATATATTTTTTACGTTTGAAATCGCAAATACATATTGGACACAATATAATATATTTTTATTGACAGAGAATCGGCTCTGTAATAATAAAAAAGAAATCTACATAAATTAAAATGTCATATTTAAGCGTATTTAACGACCGGCAAACGTTGGCTTTTCTCGCTCGCGAGTCATGGTATTTTAAAGCTACCTACATCTGATTTATTTGTGCCACTGGTTACAGAAGGCGCGTCTACCATTTTAGCAATTTCGAGAAAAGGGGGAAATAAAAGTTATATTTTATATCAAACTATAAGAAAGAGAGACGAATTATCTAAGTTGCAATGCTTGCAAATTGCACAGGGAATGTAAGGTGGCCAGACCAACTTTGGGAGTCTACTTTATTTCTTGACAGCAGACGCAGCCGACGCACTCTTTAATACCAGAAGGAAGGTTTCCTCTCTCCCATGCGGTTCGTCACGGAACCTCCCATTTTCTCAATGAGCTAGGCCCGTCTCAAGGCTCATCCCCGTGGAATGCAGGCACTTGAGACACATAGGGACGCGTCGGATCTCTCAGTGACCGTTGGCTTCGTTACCTACATAAAATTTCAAACGCTGGCCAATGAGGTCGCTTGAAGATGGTCTGGTAGTAATTATTTTGACAGGCAGAATCCAACTCGATATGGTTCTTAACATAATGTTTTCTCTCTGGCAATGCAGCGTCTCTGTTATAGCGATCGACAAGCGCTTTCCTCCTACACCTCATACTTAAGTGTATTATTTCCCTTGTTGCTTGTGGAAATTTTCTTTGAATTCCATCCTTTCTTTGCAAACTTTTGTATTAGTTTATTTTTCATTTTCCAAAGGCTTCTTAGTATTTCCTTCTTCAAAAACTTATTTGTAGTTTGTATATTATACCGTTATTTTTAATCGTATTTTTTCTTTATTGCTGTTATTTACTTATAACTTATTTTATACTCTGTCGAGTTGGATTTGTGGCGCAACGGATATAGTGTTTAGTTACAATTAACAATAATAGCAGAGTAAAAAGTTTGATCATAAATCCTAGGTGATACTAACAATTAAATATGAATTAATTACGATTTTCACCGGACATGGCCGACTGCAATAAATAGTTCAGTTTGAAAGTTTCTAGAGATTTTGGAGTTTGTCATATAAAATTTAAAACTTTGACAAGATGCATCTGAATAAATCGCAAGTAACATCCTCCGAAATAATTGTGAGAGCAGATTTTGAACAATTATACGAATAAAAAAATAACAAAAAATAATAAAAATAATACTAACGTGCAACAATAAAAAAAATCCAGAACATTTATGACCAAATGGTCATAAATTATATGCAAAATGACATTGAAAAGCCATTTATGGCTTTTTATTATCGAATTAAGTACAGTTTATTATTATTATTATTATTATTATTATTATTATTATTATTATTATTATTATTATCTATATATATTATAGCGTGTGTATTCTTTTGTGTGTCACGCTTACATCCGGGTTGTTTAATTGTTATGAAATTCCATTTCTTATCTTTATATTAATATCACAATTCGATTCAGCTGTTAGCGTGCTGTTCATCCCTAAAAAAAAAATTTAGAATATGTCAAATAAACGTTGGCATCCCTTAAGATCAAAGTGTAATATCTGTTCTTCAGCTGCTACATTTCAATTTCTTCTCTCTCATTGGAGGAGAAATCCTTTACGACTAAGACAATTTTTTGTTCCTTTTCTCCACGTTAAAACAACGACTTAGGTCCCGTGAGGAAGCATTGTAAATAGCCTAAATAGGTACTGTATTTAATATAACAAAGTTTTAAAATTACAAATGTAAATGGGAAAAGTAATTTCTGATTTAATTACAAAATGCCCAGGAAATGTCCATTCTGATTAATTATAAAATACAATGGAAAATGCCCCTTCTGATTATTTTTTGTTTGTTTGTTTACTTGCCTCCCGACAAGGGCAGAGTTGGACATGAGGTTGATTAAAAATTAAGGGGGAAACCAGCTCCCCAAAATGAGCACTCTGGTGAGTAACAAAAAATAAAAATTGTATCAGTAATGAAGGATTTCTCCTCCATTAACCAAGACCAAAAAAGGGTGGATTTAAGTAACTGGAATGCTGAAACTGATGCTACACTAAGAAATTCAAGTTGAAGCAATGGTTGCCTAAACCCTAACCGTATTAATGTTTTTATGGGTTAATTTCGAAAAGCTGCTGAAACAGTTTATGATTTAAACATTACTTTATTTCAAGTATATTTTTAACAATGAAGTGGGGGATACGAAGTCAGTCCCGAAAATGACTTCAACCGTTTACGATTTAAACTTTACTTTATTTCATGTATATTATAACAGTGGGGTGGGGGATATGAAAGCAGTCCTGGAAATGGCTGAAACCGTCTACGCATTAAACATTACTTTATTTAATGTATATTTTTAACAGTGAAGTGGGGGATATCAAGTCGGTCCCGGATATGGCTGCAACCATTTACGTTTTATACATTACTTTATTTAATGTATATTTTTAACAGTAGGATGGGAGATAAGAAGTCAGTCCCGGAAATGGCTGAAACCATTTACGTTTTAGACATTACTTTATTTGATGTGTATTTTTAACAGTGGGTGGGGGATATGAACTCGGTCCTGGAAAGGGCTAAAAGAGTTTAATATTTAGACATTAGATTATTTCCTGTATATTTCTAGCAGTGGGTTGGGGATATAAAGTGAGTCCCGGAAATCGCTGAAACAGTTTACGATTTAAACATTATTTTGTTTCATGTATATTTTTAACAGTGAGATGGCGGACATGAATCAATCCCGGGATTGACTGAGATAAGTGTAAATATATATATATATATAAATATTTTTTTTTACACAGTGATCACCACTTATCAAGGCTCGGAAGCCACTCAGGGATAAGGGTTATTGCAAGTACAAGACATCCAAGTTGTAGTTCGGTGGAAAGCAGGCAGACGGAACAGAGTTCCACAGGCGAAAGAAAGAAGCTTTGTTCATGGAATCCGCGTTTTGATTAAGGCACAGATATAGAGTGAGGGAAATTTTTAACAGTGGATTCAGCTAGACAGGTGTTTTTCGTGAAAAATTGGCGAGGGGGACCAGAGATTTGAGTTCAGACGAGCACCTGCCATGGAAATAACGATAAAACAAGGATAGGCTCGCAACGTCTCTTCTGTGGGAGAGAGGTTGCAGAGTAGAGAAAAGGGCATCCCCACTAAGCCACGAAGTCTATTTTTCACTCTGTCAAAGCAGGATAGGCTGTTTTTAGCAGCTCCTGCCCAGATATGGCAGCAGTATTCCATCCTTAGACGTACTTGGCTTTTATATAGATAGAGAATTGCATCAGTAGTGAGATATCTTCTGGAGCGGTAGAAGGATCCCACCATCTTTCCAGCGACCTTGGCAACAGACTTGATGTACGTGCTCCATTTCAGATCAGGAGTAAAGGTCAAACCCAGAAACTTGTCAAAACACGGGGACTCACCCAGACGAGAGCCATCCTTCACAATTGATGCCAGATGGGGATCAGAGCGTTGATGATGTAAGGATAGGAGTTTTGTTTTGGATGCATTAAAGGTAACCAGCTACATCTCCCCCCACTGAACCACGTGCTCGAGATCAGAGGAGAGAGAATCAGAGAGAACTTTATCATTTACAGCAGATATTAGCAGAAAGCATCGCCCAGTATTGAATGAGATAGGTGAAAGGCATATACTAGCAGAATATGCGGCGTCACCCGGGATTGGATAAGATAGGTGGAACATATATATTATGAGAATACCTGGAATTGATTTATGTGTTTGTAATGAAGTAATCAGCCCAGACAATATATCAAAGTTATTATTTAATTAAGAGAGAGCGACATAGTGGGCTAAAGTTGTGAAAATTATTGTCAGAATTAGTAACATATTCAAGAATTATGAAAATTTATGAAATGTGAGTTACTTGATTGGTGTGTTTGTAATGAAATAATAAGCCCAGGCAATATATCAAAGTTCTTTCATAAGTAGGAGGAGGGCATAATGTGGGTTTTTGATTAAAAAATTATTGTCGAAATTAGTAACATATCCAAGAATTATGAAAAATGATAAAATGTGAGTTAATTGATTGATGTGTGTGTAATGAAATAAGCAGCTCAGGAAATATATTAAAGTTGTTATTTAAGTAAGGAGGAGACTATAAGGTGTGTTAAACTTATGAAAAATTATTGTCAAAACTAGTAACATATCCAAGAATTATGAAAAATTATAATATGTGATTTAATGAATTAGTGTGTTTACAATGAAATAATCAGACACGGCGATATATCAAAGTTATTATTTTAGTAAGAGGAGAAGCTATAAGGTGTGTTAAACTCATGAAAAATGATTGTCAGCATTAGTAACATATCCAAGAAGTATGAAAAATGAGGAAATGTAAGTTAATTAATTGTGGGTTTGTAATGAAATAATCAGCCTAGACAATAAATTAAAGTAATTATTTAGTAAAGGGAGTAAATTATTAAAAAAAAAACGATTGTTGAAGAAGTATTAAAAAATGATGAAATGTGACTTCATGCATTAGTGTGTTTGTAATGAAATAATAAGCCCAGCAAATATATCAAAGTTATTATTTTAGTAAGGTTGGCGATAATGTGGGTACAAATTATGAAAAATGATTGTCCAAATTAGTAACAATTATTAAAGAAATATGAAAAATGATGAAATGGAAGTTAACTGATTGCTAGTATATCTATAAAAGTGAACGTATCTGTGTGTCTGTCTGTCTTTCTGTGTGTGTACATTTCCCTAAACAATAACTCTGTAAATTTTTCGTCTACTGAATCGAAATTTGATATACAGGGTACTGAGATTTGGGAAAACTTTTCTGATCTGTTTTCGGCCAGAAATTTGGCTGTTAAGGGTCAAAGTTTAACGATTAGACCTTTGAGAACTCTACCAAACTCCTCCGACAATTTGGGGTCTAAACACTTGAAATTTTAGATATAGGTTTGTTGGACATGGATCTAACTTAATAACTTGATTTGAGCTCAAAACAATACATGTTAAGAGGTCATAATAAGGGTCAACAATTTTTTAAATTTTGACCTCTGCGGTCTCTACTAAATTACTCAGACCATTTCTGGTCTAAATATTTGAAATTTTACATAAAGGGTATTCAGAGATCGGGTAAGCTTTTTAATCGGTTAGGGTCGAAAATTTGTAGTTTCGAATATATAAATGTATGTATGTATGTTTGCATGTCTGCCTAAAACTTTTGACAGAGACGACGGATTTCTACAAAATCTATATTGTTTTGAGATTCGACTATTCAGATGACAAATATCGAAAAATTGGCTAAAAACATTAATATCTTCACCTGCAACTGGATACTTTTCTACACTTTTTTCGCCGATAGTTTTGAAAGTCATTCTCTCCTTTCGATTGTCTAGCCTTACTTACCAGTTTGGCGGTGGTCGTAACAACAAACACGTCAAGTGTTTTCGCCGTTCTTTTCCCCCTTCGGGGTAAGGGTTCGAGCCTGCCTTCCTACTACCACTTTGTTTTGTTTTTATTTTGATCAACACACGCATCCAAACACCCGGGAAACGCCGAGCTGAAATGCAAGTACGTATATATTTTTGTTAAACAAATCTTGCCTACCAAACTGCTCCTAGAGTTTTTGCTCTACAGACATGAAAATTCATGCATAAGAAATTTAATCCATGCAAAACTTTATATTTGGGGTTTAACCCGGAAAAATCTGTGCAAAACTGTGAAAATTAAAGAAATGAAATTGTCCAGGTATTGGTTGAATGCATAACGTAGTAGTTATTTTTGCCCTGCAGTAAACATGTTTCCATAATCCAATCAATGACGGCAGAGGCAAAATAAATCGTGAGCCGAACATTTTGATTTCGATTCTCGGTGGTGGCGCATCTGTCAATTTTTAAAAAAATACTTTTTAAATAATTACTATATATTGCATGCAATCTATCTTTTTTCTTTTTTACATGGGGGTCACCACTTATCAAGGTCCGGAGGCCACTCAGGGATAAGGTTATTGCGTGTACAGTAATCAATGAGATAATATTGTAGTAGTCATTAGTATTGGAGATTTGATAGAGTGTCTTACTTAAGGGGTCGGTTTGTAAGGAAATTGTTTATGTTGGATTTGAAGACATCCAAGTTGTAGTCAGGTGGGAAACAGGCAGACAGAACAGAGTTCCACAGTCGGGCACTTCTGAGAAAGAAGCTGTGCTCATGGAATCTACGTTTGGATTTAGGCACAGATAAAGAGTGGGGAAAATTATTGACAGTAGTTTTAGCCAGACGGGTGTTTCTCGTGAAAGATTTGCGAGGGGAGACGAGGGATTGGAGCTCAGACGAGCATTTGCCATGGAAATAACGATAAAACAAAGACAGGCTCGCAACGTCTCTTCTATGGGAGAGAGGCTGCCGAGAAGAGAAAAGGGCATCCCCCACTAAGCCACAAAGTCTATTTTGTACTCTGTCAAGGCAGGATAGGCTGTTTTTAGCAGCTCCTGCCCAGATGTGGCAGCAGTACTCCATCTTTGGACGTACTTGGCTTTTATACAGATAGAGAATTGCATCAGTAGTGAGATATCTTCTGAAGCGGTAGAAGAATTCCACCATTTTCCCAGCGTCCTTAGCAATAGACCTGATGTACGTGTTTTCAGATCAGGAGTAAAGGTCAAACCCAGAAGCTTGTCAAAACATGGAGTCTCCACAAGACAAGAGCCATCCATTTCAATTGATGCCAGATGGGGATCAGAGCGTTGATGATGTAAAGATAGAAGCTTGGTCTATCTATCTATCTCTCTATCTATCTATTTATATATCTATAAAAGTGAAAATGTCTGTCTGTATTGAACAGTACATAGTACCCGAGCAAAACCGGGCGGAACTGCTAGTATATATATATATATATATATATATATATATATATAAATATATATATATATATATATATATATATATATATATATAAAAGTGAACGTGTCTGTGTATGCGTCTGTATGTGTGTCTGTGTGTGTACATTTTTCAACGCAATAACTCTATCAATTTTCAGTCTACAGACACAAAATTTGATATACAGGGTACTGAGATTTGGGAAAATCCTTGTGATCGATTTTCGGCCAAAAATTTGGCTGAAAAGGGGTCAAAATTCAACGATTTTACCTTTGAGAATTTTACCAAACTCCTCCGCCAATGTAGGATTTAAACACTTGAAATTTTAGATATACGTTCCCTTGACATGGACTAACTTAATAACTTGATTTGAATCCAAAACAATAAATATTAAGGGATCATAATAGGGGTCAAATATTAAAAAAATTGACCGCTTTTTTTTTTGCTCAACATACACCTCCAAATACCCGGGCAACGCCGGGCTGAAATGCTAGTGTATATATAATTTATGTAATCCATACACACTGAAAATTCTTTTGGCACTATTCAAAATCCATACAGTATTAAAGTATAAGTTTTATTTGCAATTAACCTTCTAATTCGTTGAGAGAGAGAGAGAGAGACAGAGAGAGAGAGAGACAGAGAGAGAGAGAGAGAGAGGTTAGTTGTAAGGCAGTGGTTGTTGTGTGGCTCTCCGAAGAAAGTTGCTAATATGTCAAACCACGCTCACCTTTCTTGTCCTCTGTTGTTTATTTTTCTCTTAGATCGTCACAAATCAACATTCCTGGAATTGTAAACATCAAGTCATTACATTCTTCTGCTCTATTTTCTATTGCGCAAGTCATAACTTCTGCTCTTAGAATGTAAACTGTTCTTTGCATTTTAATTTCAATTCCGGTTATTTTTATGGGACCAAAATTGTAAATCAACTCCATCTAAAATATGCGTGTGTGCACACCTCCGCTTTCAAATTTACATCGCCGCGTCTCTATATCCAACAGTCTTTTTGTTTTCATTTATATATATTACTTTTTTTCTGCTATTCTTGTCGTTTTACCATTATCACAGTATATAACTGGCGATCTCTTTAATTCTTACTAAAAGTGGCTTTTTGTTTGGTTAATTGTAACTAATTAGGATATAAATTATTACGCATTTTCTATACTATTCAATAATCTTACCCTATCTTTAAATAATATTAGATGTATGTATAAATAAATACACACGTTTATTTGTGCTATAAAATGTAATTGATAGTGTCATTATTCAGCTCAGAAGTGAATATAAACTATTAAATTTAAAAAATATAAATGAGATAAACTAACTAATCGCTTGCGGTACGTTATATTCCTCTCTCTGTCTTTCTCTTTTTTCTCTATTTTTCACCCGAAAAACAGTGGAATAGTAATATTTATTCTACTTTACAATGGACCATACTCTACTCTCTCTCTCTCTCTCTCTCTCTCTCTCTCTCTATATATATATATATATATATATATATATATATATATATATATATATATATATGATTGTTGAGCTGGATTAAATCCGACGATATGAAATAAAATGGAGGTGGAAGGACCTGGATACTCAACGTTTCGCCCGATTTATGCGGGCTTCTTCAAGAGGGATGTTCATTGACGAGAGAGTCGGAGGATTGGGGCTATATATAATGATGGGGGAGAGCAGCGTGGTTTCCTTATGTAAATTAGATGTCATATGTACATGTATATACATTTTATGAGAGAAAAAAAACTAAATTAGAGTAAACTAGTGTAGTGGATTACGTCTAAAAGATAAAATATCGTAGAGATTAAAAAAATGTGTTTGGAAATATAGCGGTGATAGATTAAATAAATAAAATGACATGAGATTACGAAAGAATCTTTTTTTAAATGAAAAATAATTGAATTGGGATAAAATAGCGCAGTAACTTAAAAGATGGTGTCTAAAAATAAGAATAGGAGGTGATAAAATGGAGTCTAAAAATAGATAATGATAAAATACAGTAAATAAGTAAAATAAAAATAAAATTAAGTGAAATTACGAATTTTTTTTTTTTTTGTATCGCGTTTAACCGGTGTCTAAGTTGTTTTCTTTAATAATTATTTTCGACAGAAAGGGAGCAACGTGGAAAAAACCTTTTCTTTGCTTAATTATATTGCTGGAATGGGAGATTATAGCTGACTCAATTAAACGTCGTGTGGATCTGTTATGTATGTGTTTAAGGAAAGTTGCTTTGTTAAAATCAAACTGGTGGTCGTTTTCCATGATGTGACAAAATATGGCGTTGAGTGTATTGTTGTTTTTTACATCTCTTTTGTGTTCATATATTCTTTTATTTAAATAACGTTGAGTTTCTCCTACGTATATTCTTCCACAATCAAGGCAGGGTATGGAATATATTCCGGCTTTGGTGTTAATGTTGGTTGATAAATGCCAGACACACAACAGACAATTAACATTACGAACTAATATAAACAACGACACAATCTATAAGAACCTAAATAAGACAGGCATTCAAATAACAAAACTAAACTCTTTAACAATTAGGGACCTAACACGTAAAATTATAACTAATACCAACATTAATTGCCTCCATCAATCATAACGTGATTGTCGCTCGCATGCCATCTTATTTTGGTTATATAAAAAGAGTTTACAAAAGTGATGCTCTTTACCGTGCTAGGGGTGATAATATTTCGCTTAAAACGTCGCCCGTTAATGCTGTTTCTCTCCTCTTTTGTTCTATTCTTTCTGTTTATTTATTTTGTATTGTGGGGTTTGTGTGAGTGTTTGAACGTGTCTGATGTCTATATAGTAGCTCTTTACTATCTGGACCCAAGTTATCTTTGTGACTTATTTGAGTACGTTCCATGATTGTCTAAATGTCTTATGAGTGTGTGTGTATCATACATGTATTCGAGATACGTTGTTCAACTGCGTCTTTGATCTTCTGGTCTACTTTGAATTCAGCGCTTCTTGGAGGGAAGCTAGAAACTGCTTGGACGAATGCATTTCACTCCAAAACGATGGTCAGTTTTATATAGTTTTTATTTCACTTTTCAGGTTTCGGTCGCAGAAGAATGGAAAGTGAAGATCATAGTTGTTAATTCTAATCTTCAATTTGGAGACACGTCATCTCCGTCCCAAGTGTGGAGGAGACAACCGTTATCCCGTCCGCTCTTCTTTCCGTCCAAATTCCAACTCCGACCCTATGTCCATCTAACCGGACCACGTGACTACCACATCCTTCCGGTCAGTTAGTTTTAGACATTCCGGTGCAACTTGTCCATTTTATACCTTGATATGTTTTGACAACTTTTATCAAAACATAGCGTCATATCTCATCTCTTATTTACTTCGCCACATAGATTTTTTACATTTAGGGATCTCTACTGTGTGGTGGTGGGATTAAGCTGCTTGTCGGGTTTGTCGAGGGTGTCTACGTCGTGGGAGCACAAGTGTCTGCAGTTCGCCAGAGCATTCACCATTAAAATACTTGTAGAACAGGCAGAGGAATGCAACATTTCGTCGATGGGTCAGAGGCTGAAGCTTAGATGCCAGTTCAGGGTCTATCAGATTTGCGACTCTCTTTTGAACGTTGTCTAGGAGCGAGAGACTAGTAGCAGACGCACCAGCCCAAATGTGACAGCAATACTCTATACATGGGCGAATGGTTGCCTTATAGAGGTACAGGATACTTTCGGGTGTTAGTAGTTTTCTAGCACGGTAGAGAGAGAGCCCACCTTTCTTGCAGCGGCCCTGGCAACGCTTTCATTGTAATTGTGCCAACTCATGTTTCCTGTGAACGTTAGGCCAAGCAGTTTGAAAGATGTACTCTCAGATAAAGAGTGACTGGCTATTGCAATTGGTGGCAGAGAAGGTTTCTTGTAATTATTGAAGGAAATCAGTTTAGTCTTGGCAGCATTGAATGTGACCATCCATTTTTGTCCCCATTCCACTACAGATTGGAGGTCATACTCTAGTGTTTTTGCCATTTCTTTAGATATATGTTCATTTGTTTTCCTGTCATGCCTGTTATAGAATGTGGTGTCATTAGCATATATACCCATCCCAGAGGCAATTTTGCCGGGGAGGTCATTTATGAATATTAGGAACAATAGAGGCCCAAGGATAGACCCCTGAGGCACTCCCGCATTTATATCATATTGTTTAGATGTACGACCGTCGAGGACAACCTGGATTTTTCTCTTATCTATGAAGGATTTAATTATGTTAAGTATTATATATATATATATATATATATATATATATATAGATAGATAGATAGATAGATAGATCGACAGACAGATAAATAACAGATAAGTCCTTGTGTTCACAATTATATAACATATTTAATTACTTTTTTTTTATTTAGTAAATTTAGCAAGTTGGTAATAATTTTTATTATAGATTGAAGCAATTGTGCTTCCGGGTTGCACTTGCTCAAACTACTGCATTTATATTTGCTCTCTATCGCCCCCACAACAGCGGAGTTACTATCTTTAAAAGCATATCTGAGAAAATTGAACACGTCCTATCTGCTTATCTTTCAGCTAATATTCATGTCTGTGGAGACTTCAATGTTCACAATGTGGAATGATGAACTCACTCAAACAAGACCGATGATGAGTGGAGGTTCTGTCATGATTTCTCCAGTGCTTATGCCCTCACCCAGACTGTTCACGAACCCACCAGTTTGCCCGATACTGACGGCCAGTATGCAAGTCTCCTAGGGATCTCTCTCACAACTTGCCCTGAACTGTGTTCAGTTTCCGTTCTGTCTCCACTTGGATCTTCCGACCACTCTGTTGTATCAGTTAAGATAAAAATGAAATGTAATAAGTCCTCAGATGTACCTCTCCATCGTACAGTATATCGATAATCTATGGCTGACTGCGATACCTTCCGTACACTTATATCAGATCTAGCTCTACGTTCCATGTTTAAAAAGGATGTGTCTTCTATAGTATCAGACCTGACCGAATGGTGAATTGTAGGTATAGACCGTTTCATACCCTCGAAAAAATTCCAGCAAAAACAACCAGCCGTGGTTCTCTCCGGAATGTACTGCTGCCATTGCGCACACAAATCACTTTTTCCATTGCTTCCAACGTAATAGATGTACTGGGACTAAATCCGCTTTCAGGACTGCCATGAACCTCTGTGAAAAAGTAATAAAGAACGCAAAAGAGTTGGATGCTCAGTCCAAAGTAGCTGAGCAGCAGCTTGGTTCCCACCAGTTTTGGCAAATAGTAAACAGAATCCTGAACAGTAGCGTGCGTTCTATCCCAACTCTCATAAATGGACCTGCGGTCATTTCCACATCATCATACAAAGCCAAACTATTCGTCAAGAATTTTGCAGCTAATTCTACCCTTTGCGACTAAGGCCACCAACCTTCAATATTTCCTCCTGCATCAGAAAGCATGCTATGTGATATACAAATATCTGTACGAGATGTTGCCAAGCTGATCGAAAACCTTGATTCCAGTAAAGCAACCGGCTCTGACGGTATTCCAATTATAGTACTCAAAAGATTTCAATCAGAACTAGCGCCCATCCATACAAAACTGTTTAAAAGTTGTCTTCAGGAGAATTGCTTCCCGTAACCCGGAAAAATCTCATCAGTAAAGCCCGTATTTAAGAATTCAGGTGATCGATCATCTCTCTCTTAGTACAATCCAATAAGTCTCCTGTGCGCCATGAGTAAGTTGCTGGAATCTGTGTTGAGAAGTAATCAACCATCTCAGCAAAAATAACCTTCTTAGTGACACGCAATATGGTTTCCGTTCTGCTAGATCTACAGCAGATGTGCTTACAGTTATATCTCATAGGATTAGCGAATCTCTCGACAGAAGCAACCTTTCTAGGGTAATTGCTCTTGACATATCAAACCATTTGATAGGGTATGACATAAAGGTTTACTTCACAAGATCTCCAGCTATGGTATAGCTGGAAATGTCTTCTCAATTATTAAATCATTTCTCTATGATAGGAGTAGTGGTTGATGGGCAGAAATCAGAAGCTCACGGTATTAATACCGGCGTCCCTCAGGGGTTCATCCTGGGCCCAACTCTCTTCCTGATCTACATTAATGATCTTCCAAATTACATCCTTACATCATTCGTAGACATTTATGCTGAAAATACTACTATCTATGGTAGCACATCTAAAAGCGTAAACGACCAAGTTCTCTCCTATTCTCTCTTCTCTGATCTTGAGCAAGTTGGGGGAAAATGTGGCTTGTTACTTTTAATGCATCTAAAACCAAACTTTTATCTTTACATCATCAACGCTCTGATTCCATCTGGCATCAATTGAAATGAATGGCTCTGATCTTGGGGAGGCCTCATGTTTTGACAAGCTTCTTGCCTTGAACTTTACTCCTAATCTTAAATGGAACACATACATTAAATCCGTTGCCAAAGCCGCTGGAAAAATGGTGGGATCCTTCTATCGGCCCAGTAGATATCTCACTGCTGATGCAATTCTCTATCTATATCAGAGCCAGGTACATCCAAGGATGGAGTGCTGTTGCCACATCTGGGCAGGATCTGCTAGAAAGGAATTATCTTGCCTTGATAGAGTTCAAAATAGACTGCGTAGCCTCGTAGGGGATGTCCTTTTCTCTTCCCTGTAAGCTCTTTCTCATAGAAGAGATGTTGCGAGTTTATCGCTGCTTTATCGTTATTTTCATGGCAAGTGCTCGTCTGAGCTCCGATATCTGGTCCTCCCCTTGCGCCAGACTTTCACATAAAACACCCGTCTAGCAGAAAATACTATCACTAATTTCCTTCACTCTTTATCAGTGCCTAAACCTAAACGTAGATTCCATGAACACAGCTTCTTTATTAGAACTGCACGCCTATGGAATTATCTTCCGTTGTCCTGCTTTCCAGCTGACTACAATATGGCTGTCTTCAAGTCTAACGTAAACAAGTTTTTGATGAACCGTTCCATATAAGTTAACAAATTTACCGAATTTCCATTATTTACGATGACTATATTGTCCAATTTCTACTGTACACTCTTTAACCCTTATCCTCGAGTGACCTCTTGACCTTGAGAAGTGGTGATTCCTATGTAAAAAAAAAACGATGATGATGACTTGAAAATTATAATTAGAGTGAATGCTCCTAAATTAAGATACGTCCAACAACAATATCTATAATAAGCTCCGTTTATAGAGCAGTCTGTAGTGTTTCAGTTTAGTTTAAGTTTTATGCATTTGTTTTAGATGCGTTTTTAATCTAATTTACTAATGGTAGTTCCGTTGACGATCTTGTTTCGATTTGTGATAACATTTTCGTCTGTCTGTCAAAGTTAAGCTACTTCTTCGGTCTATCAAGATTAAATTTGAAATACAATTTGTAGATCCGTCACGCCCGAGCTGTCAGTATGTTACACTAAAGTTGGAAATCAAATTTTCATGGACATTAAATGCATTCCATAGGCGCATATTTACAAGAAGCGTCCATTTTTATTAGTTGTTTTAAGATTTCCTGTTTTCTTTCTATTTTGCTTGATTCTGATTACTTTCATTTCACGACCACTCTCCCATTTTTCCAGCTAAACCCGACCCCCGGACTTCCCGTCCCTCAACCCTGCGCACAATGTCACCCTTTGGCCTTCATCGGATGATTTGACAACCAAAGGAAACCCAAGAAATGTCTGGAGATTTAGTCGGATGATGATTCTCGACCCTGCCGTTTTAAAATGCCGCCTCTCCTCTCGCCAAATCTCCCCACAAATCAAACGAAACTCTATTACAACATCCAAAGCCCCCACCACTCAGCATCATGGTTCATTCAATCTTATCACTTTTTCGTCAATTTTTCAGATCGATTCTCTTCTCTTCTCTCTATTACGCTTTTTCCTGACTTCTGTTCGCGAAAAGTTGTACTTTCTCGACCATAGGCATCTCTTTTTCCTTCATATAATTCGAATTCCATAATAAAACACTTTTCTCGATTTTCTTATTGTGTATTCCTGACCTACAATTTCGTTGAATAATTTTTAACACGGCAATTTTATCAAAGATTGCGATAAGAAAGGATATAAACAGATTAAATAAATAAAAAAGATTAAGAGATTCCAGTTGAAGTGAACCGATCGGAAATATTTGGATTAACAACTTTATTAATGAAAAGAATGAAATATAATTGGATTAAAACATTAAACAAGATTTATTTTATTCTTGAGCATGTTGAGCGAATCACTCTCTATATAAAGTAAGTTATGCATATATATATATATATATATATATATATATATATATATATTTTGTGTACAGAAAGTTGTTAGTTGAGACAGATCATTGGTACCGTCGGTTTCAAGCCCGATAATAAGGCCCGTTTAAGGTATCCTTATCAAGCTCTCTTCAGCCAATATTCGTCACGAATACTGGCTGAAGAGAGCTTGATAAGGATACCTTAAACGGGCCTTATTATCGGGCTTGAAACCGACGGTACCAATGATCTGTCTCAACTAACAACTTTCTGTACACAAAATATAAGTACGCTCTTAAAATTTGGATTTTCCTTTTAATTGAGCACTCTGCTGGAATTCTTTTTCCAAAAAAAACTAATCACATTACATATATATATATATATATATATATATATATATATATATATATATATATATATATATTAATATGTATACATATATATATATATAGAGAGAGAGAGAGGGAGAGAGACATAGGGACAGAGGGAGAGACAGATAGATATTATATATATATATATATATATATATATTTATATATGTATGTATGTATGTATTAGCAGGCCGCGCACCATTGCCCAGTCGTAAAATACACTTAAATATGATATTATGATTAATGCAGATTTCATATTTATTATATTCTATTGGGCGCAATATATATTAGCTTGGTGCAAAAATAATGTCATTTTGTGACATTCAAATTCAAAAGATCATAACGCCTTTCATAACAAACTTTATTTATGAAAATAAGCCCATTAGAATCAACACATTTCTGCCAACGAGGCACAAGTTTATTTATCCCACTAACATAGAAGTCAGGAGTTCTGAAAAGGATGAAGTCATTAAATGCCGATTCGGCATCATATTGGCTTTTGAAGCATTTTTTCACGCAGGAAATTGTCGAGATGCTTGAAAAAGTGGTAATCGGTGGGCGTGAGGTCCGGTGAATATGGTGGATGAGGCAGAATCTCATACACCAATTCATTCAGCTTCTGCAGGGTCAGTTGAGAATCATGCAGGCGAGCGTTCTCGTGGAGGAGAATTGGTTCCTTCATATTGACAAATCTCGGGCACATACGTTGGAGCTTCTGGTACATTTAGTCAATTTTTTGGCAGTACTTCTCTGTCGTAATCGTTTCGCTCAGATTCAAGAAGCCGTGAGTGACGAGACAGGCTGCAGGCCACCAAACAGACACCAGTTTTCGTAGAGGCCTCACTTCTCATGACACGTCACAATCCGCTCGAGAAATGGGTTTTTTTGTTGCACAGAAGGAGCATAGAGTTAACATAAAAAACGACAGTTTATTTTTATTATCGTTCAATTCATGCGGCGCCTATTTATCCAACTTTTTTGACCTCTCTATTTGCTTTAAATGGCGAACGATTGATAAATTGTCAATCCTGAGTTTAACAGCAACGTCTCGTATAGTTTTGCTAGGATCGCCTTCAATTAAGGCTTTTAAATGTTCGTTATCAAACGCATTCGACTGACAGCGATCGTTTTCCTCTTCGAGGCTCTCGTCTCCATTGCGAAGTTTCTTGAACCAGCGTTGGGCAACACGTTTGTTAGTGGTTCCTGTACCAAAGCATTGATATCACGAGCTGTCTCAGCAGCTTTTCAGTCTAATTTGAACAGGAGCACGAAAATCGTACGGATTAGAATTTTGTCCATGTTGTCGAAAAGCCTGCAAAAATAAATGAAGAGATGGAGGACGGTAATGAATAACACGATTAGATAAAGCGACAAACGCGCTTCAACGTTCAAGTATACCATCTTTAGACAGAACAGATACTAGCCTTGGATCATATTCAGAAGACGAAGAAGGTATATTTTAGTTTCACATATGGCTGAAAATGACATCATTTTATTTAATTCAATTTTTATTTACTATGTTTCGGTGTTTGGGAGATCATATTTATTAAAAAAGAAACACAGAAAGTTATAATACGGATATTAAATTAGCGTATTTATATACTATATTAATATTTGTAACATGTTACAACTTTCTATCGACTTGTTTTAATAAATGAGATCTTCTGATTTAATAGTTCATAATCTGGAAACCGTGAGACACGTACGTAAGCCAGAGGTACTAGGAAATTATTATATAGGTTTTTGTTGTTATTGTATATATATATATATATATATATATATATATATATATATATATTGTATATATATATATATAGATGTTATGAAATAGAAAGAATTGAAATAAAATGTTTCGATAACAAAGAGGAACGTTGGAAAATAAAACAGTTTGAGTCCGCATGGATTTTGGCATTATGGAAGATAACCCAGTTTGGGATATTGATTGATAACTAAAACTTGATTTAAAATATTAATAATCTTGACCGCTGACGAAAATACTTAGTAAAAATTAGACTAGAACGGAATATAGAAACTGACACGTATACACACAAGACATAGCCACACGTATCGATTAGAGATGATACGGACGTGATACAAACATACATGAACGTAGACGACATGTATCACTACGTAAATATAAGCTCCTCCCCTTTTTGGGTAGAGCATTGTCGTAAGTAATCTCACCCGCTACTTAATTGGTTAAAAAATGCGACGCTCGCTCTTTGTTTATAAACAAAACGGTTAGAGCACTGTAAAAGTGGTAGACGGATGTTTGTTTAAAAATAGACATTTGGCGAGATCATTTACGGGCGCCGCTCCCGTGGGTCGATCGATAGAACTGCTGACTGTCAACACGATGGTTCTAGGTTCAATCGTCGGCTTGGGAGAGGTGCTAGTCTAGCGGCACTAATGAGTTGTGATACAACGAAACAGGACTGTATGTCGATTACTACACACACACACACACACACACACATATATATATATAATTATATATATATATATAACTATTTCATTTACTCACATAAAATTGATATACATACGTTGGATCCATAGCGAGCGCTTTCGACAGAGATACCTCTATAATCCTCAGGCATGTTGTATAAATTATGTTTTTTTCCTTATTATACAGGATGACCAAAAAAAAAACAAAAAAAAAAACAAACAAAAGAGACCATCTAGAACGGAGAAAAAAAGAAAAAAAAGGCCAAAGACTCCTGAGTTTGGATGTGATGTTTGGAATATAATAAACTAGTTATGACCAAAGTTTCATTTCATTCGGACAAAACACTAAGAAACGGGGCCTAATTAGAGTTAGGGCCCGTTTTCTTTGGGTCACCTGTATATATATATATATATATATATATATATACACACACATATTTTTATCATTATTATTGGCTTATTATTGTAAACAACAGACATCATCTTTATAATTATCTCTCCATCTTTACACAACACACGCATATATATATATATATAAATATATATATATATATATATATATATATATATATATATATATATATATATATATATAACAGATACAGATATATTTTTGGTTTTCATAGCATATAATATATATATATATATATATATATATATACAGATACATACAGGCATATATATACACACACGAACACACACACACACACACACACACACACACACACACACACACACACATATATATATATATATATATATATATATATATATATATATATATATATATATAAGCGCCGAATGGGAATTTGACAGTCTGGTTTGGATTCCGGTTTGACGCACCTGTTTGTCTATTAGCGCTTAAAAAGCTGCAATATAGCGGAGTATTTTGTATTTGGATATATATATATATATATATATATATATATATATATATATATATATATATGTATATATGTATGTATGTGTGTGTATATATGTGTATGTGTATGTATGTATATATATATGTGTGTATGTGTGTATATATATGTGTGTGTATGTGTGTGTATGTATTTGTGTGTGTCCGTGTGTGTCTGTGTTTGTTAGCGCATACATATACGTATATAATCTGGAAATGTTCGATATAAGTAAGTAATTACGAATGTCGCACAATTACCAATCTCACTGTATAGAGAATGTTTTCTTTGTCTTCTGAGCGTTTCCGGAAATATTACCCATGATACAGCATTGTAATCGTCGTGTTTGGACACTCAATCATCCTCGGCCTTACCACCACTCCCTACACAAACAATTTCGTTGCTCTCGGGGGAGTTCCACAAGTGTCGTTTGTGAAAATCAGACGAAGGGGAATTGGCCGGCGGCGACGGCGGCCATCATCAACTAAGAACATCGTTTACATTGTTTCCCGTGTAAATAGTCTCTTGCCGCCGAAAACATCCGCGAGCAACAACGCCGGTGTTTCAGTAGCCGCACTTTGTTGACAATCGTTCGTTTTGCGTTGATGATTTCAAAACACTCGAGGAACAAGCCTGAGGGATAGCAGCAAGGTTATTTATATTGGATCACTTAAGTTCGTGGCGATCAGTAAGTAACAACCAACATATGTTTCGAAGCTAAAAAAATATTATTCGTTCTCAAAGTAGTTTGACACGGAAATACGTCATGTCCTAAAGCTTCCTATATTTCTCTGTTTTTACATTGCTTCCACGTATTAAGCCAGGGAGCAGTAAACATATATAATTTAATTCGAACCGTATTGCTGTATTGTAATGCCGCCTAAAGTTTCTATTACCACTACTGTTTATTTTGGTTTTCAAACGTATTTCAGTGACATAAGCTACGGTTTAAAATAAGAAATTATATAAAGTTTTGCGGTTATATTCTCCGTAATGAATTTAGAATAATCCAGATAATTTACATACGATATAAAGTCGACACTGTCAGTTCGAATAAAAGTAGACGAAAGAATGGTAGACAAAAGATAATGTAAGGCGTTTTTTTTTCAATGACTTATCTACCTGTTGCACTGTGTTCGATCAATAATAATTAGGTGCTCAATATTATTTAATATTTTAAAGGCATTTGCCTTTGCCTATGAGACGGAAATGGAAATATATCTGTAATATGCCACTAGCGGGACGTGTGGAAATTCCACAGCGGACTCTTTTATATATTGCATATTGATTGGCGTTCTGGGACTGCTCAGCAGAAATGACGACATACCATCTATGGCAACACATCAAAGGCCGTAAACGACCGAATTCCCTCTGATTCTCTCTCCTCTGGTCTTGAGCACGAGGTGACAGGTTACTTTTAATGCATCTAAAACAAGGCACTTATCTTTCCATTATAAATGCTCTGATCCCCATCTAGCATCAATTGAAATAAATGGCTCTCGTCTTGGGGAGACACAATGTTTTGACAAGCTTTTGCGCGTGGCTTTTACTCCTGATCTGAAATCGAATACGTACATCCAATCCGTTGCCAATGTCGCTGGAACATGGTGGGATCCTGCTACCACTCCAGTAGATATCTTACTGATCAGCTTCAATTCTCTACCTATGTAGAAGGTACGTTAAAAATGCAGTAATGTTGCCCCAGCTGGGCAGCTGCTGCTAGAAAGACTAATCTTGCATTGACAAAGTTCAAAATAGACTCCGTAGCCTAGTGGGAATGCCCGTGCCTCTTCTCTGTCTCATCTTTTCCATAGAAGAGAAGCTGCGAGCCTGTCTTTGCTTTATCGTTATTTTCATGGCAAGTGCTCGTCTGAGCTCTACTCTGTGGTCCCCCATCGCCAAACTTTTACGAAAAGCACTTGTCTAGCCGAAGACACTATCAGTAATACTTTTAATATGTGCCTAAATCTAAACGTAGATTCCATGAAGAAACCTCTTTCTTAGAACTACACGCCTGTGAAACTCTTTTCTGTTTACCTGCTTTCCACCTGACTACAGTTTGGTCAGATATCTATGTAAAAAATGAGGACGCACTGATATTATTGTAGCTCTTTTGTTACCACTGTTATATATATATATATATATATATATATATATATATATATATATAAGTGTTGGGACGATTAATCGAAATTGGAATCGGGAATCGGAAAAATCGGAGCTTTTTGGAATATCGGAATCGGTATCGGAAAATATTTTAGCCTTTTTTTCGATGCCAAAACCGGTTCCTTAAATAATCTTTTGTATTTGATTTTATTTAAAAGAATCCTCATTCACTGCTTGTATTAATAATAAATTAATAAATATTTATTGATGTAAACTTCCAGTAAGACTAAAATCTCCAAATCACCTCACCCCGAGTGTATTTTTTACCTTTGAGAAAGGATAAGCACATTTAAGATGTGTTTTTACGGTAATCGGGACAAAATAACAATAGTTAAATATTTAGAGATTTTTTTAAGAATCGGAATCTGTAATTGTATCGGAATCGAGAATTTAGTATGGAATCGGTAATCGTATCGGAATCTGGAAAAATATTCAGTGTAGCTTAATCGCCATATATATTTTATAAATTACTATATATATATATATATATATATATATATATATATATATATATATATACGTTGTGTTTTTGTATCATAAAGGGGATCGTGTGTGTTATATCTAATCAGGGTTTACGTTGTGTGACCGTCTAATGGTCAGTCTATTCAATGGTATATTCATATGCCGTTGTGTGCGTGTATGTGTGTGGTACATGTATTATTTGGACATACCTTCATGCGTCGTCGATTTTGGTCTATCTGGATTCATCTCGTGTCTTGGAGGGAGACCGGTACCTGTTTGGACGAAGATTCAATCACTCCAAAACGATGAATTGGTTTTATAATTTATTTCACTTTCCAGATGTCTCGCAGAAGGATGCAAATTGAATCTCTGGCTTGCGTGGTTTCTCTTGGTCTGATTTCTGCACACATCAGCGCCCCCACAGTGTAGGAAAGGAGACGACTGTGAAGTCCAAACTTCGATTCAGCTAACCTGATCACGTTACTCAAACGTAATCCGATCAGCTGACCTTGACTTCCGGTCACCGTGTCTACAATATAATTTACACCCCCCTCTCTCTCTCTCTTGATCCATTCTCTAACATATATATATATATATATATATATATATATATATATATATATATATATATATATAATCGAAACCGAAACGAAAACTCATGAAGAATTCTTGGTAAGATTATTTATAAAAAAATAGATGACTTGAGGGTCATCAGCTATAATCGAAACTGAAACCAAAACTTATGATTAATTTATGGTAAACTTATTTATTGCAAGAATGATAGTCACTCAGAAGAAAAAGATATAAGTGTAACACATAAAATAACACCCACGCTATCATATTAATAAATAGATATGCAGTCCTGCAGAAACTGTATTATATATATATATATATATATATATATATATATATATATATATATATATATATATATCGCGAGGTAAATACTCACAACGCTAAAACCTGTAGTTCACTAAATTCACTCTGTTATTTATGTTTAGCGGAAAAGCTTGAGCTTATTAGATTTAAAGACCGTGAAAAATTATTTAATGTTAAAATAGAATCGGCTATGAGCGGCAAGAACTTTGTAGGCAAACTTTAAATAAAATGTTAAAGACAGATACCTATTCTATTCATGGTAGATATCTTCTTTAATTAATAAATGGGGAAAGTCGAAAGCATACAAAATGGCCCCGGTACATTACAAACTTATAACTATACTTACTAAAAACCAACAAACCTCTAGTGATTAACTATACTTACCATGAGTAACTTAGCTAAATGAAAAAAAAAACGTCATCCCCCTCACACCATTTCAAACGCTACCACCTATACCTAACTAAACTTAACTATACTTAGCTAAGCTTAACTATACTTAACTAAACTTAACTATACTTAACTAAATGAAATAAACACTTTAAATAATGGTGAGTGCTCTTTACCCACTTATTTGAGAACTAAGTGGGACCAACCAGTCTATTAATACCACTGGTTTCAGAAACTAAATGGAGACATTCATACCATGTTTAACCGCATTCTATAAATACGTTCCTCTCGTACCACTTTAGTGGCTCCTGTATTCTTTATGATAAATATATATTATATTTAATACACTTTACACGACTTGTTGTTTCTTTCATTTGTGACCCCTAACACGGGTCTACAAGACTTACTAATAAAAACACCCAAAAACGATTAACTAAAACAATCTATATGGCCAACATACTTATAAATATATCGTCAATGCATACATATGTGAGGCATTATCATCAAGTAAGTATTTTCGTAAAGAAGCGTTATATAAGGAAACCAAGCATAATTCGATTTCAGATGACAATGAAGCACTAACACTAGATGGTTTATGTAAACGAGATATTCTACTAATACAGATACACCTCTTCTATTATGCATCGGTTTACATGTACACGGTATAGAAAAACCTATCTCTATAACGAAGCATATAAACTGACAAAATATAATATATTAACAAGACCCGTTAACCGTGTTGCCCGGTGGAAGCATGCCGCCACTCGTAAAAACTTAAACTATGGTTGTTGTTGATGGCACATCCCCAACGTCCTAATGTTAAGAGCAGCTTTCGGAATAAATACTTCTACCCTTCTCATGTTAAGAATGAAATGGAATAGACACGCTCAACCTCGCCATGGTAAGAACGGCTTTCGGAATAGACACCCCATGTTATGAGGAGGATTGTCAAAGTATTTGCACCAAATTTAACCCTGATGTTCATTGCCCGCATACCCACGCGCAAAGACTATAAATCAGTCAAAAAAAAATATTTGGAGGGAGGGTGGCACTGTCGTGCGGAAAGAAGTAGACTTTTTTTTATTGCGCATGTGTGGAACAGTGAATGACAGTTCATAATAAATCTCATTATATCTCGAAAAGTTCTTGTCCCCGCCAACGTTAAAAAATGTCTTGTTCAGCAGAGTCTAAAACGTATAAAACGTTTAAAGGAAATTGCCTTAAAAATGTTTATATCTAAGATGTGTCGATTATGAGTCGCGGAAAGAGAATTATACAAAAAAAAAACAAGTATAGAAGTATACTAAACAAATATATAACAAATAAGTCTATCCGTAGATAATACAATAAAGGGTAAATTTGTACTTTAGAGGCGTAAATTATTTGAAAGACAAAAAAATTAGGAAACTGGCGTAAATGTATTTCAAAGTAAATCAAAATTAATGAAAATGAGGATTTATCTGAATGCAATAAGGCTCTGAGTGCAAAAATGTGTTTATCTAAAAAAAATGTTTTTTTATGATTTGTTAGTCAGTTAATAAACGAAGCATCGACACGAGTAGAAAGTATTAGGAAAGACAGAAAATAGAATCCAAAACGCACCCCTAAAAATGAAGGAGACAAAACCAAAAAAAGAAAATAGGACAGTGTATGGGTTTAGGAGATGCTCCAAAATCGAGAATTTTTTTTTCCTAAACACTCCAATGTAGGCTCGATGCCACTTTGCCAGGGCACCTAGCTAGGACATAAATGCATGGGTAGTATGTATTGAGTTGAGAAGCAAGATGTCTGATTACGGTACACATTTTTGCGCTGTTTTAAAATAGTTCCATGTGCAGAGAGAGACGACTCGCTTGTCGTATAAGAATCGGTCATATTTGTACCTTAAGAGTTCGGACGCTCGATCCAACGATATTTTTTTTATTGAATTGCTCTAACACATTATGATTGATAAAACACGCATACACATACAGACAAAACTGGGACAACTTTATTTTAATTGTATAGATAATTTTTAAAAGGTTACATAACCTGTGCTGTTTGAAAAAAAGAAATAGTTACTGCAGTTTATTTTGTAAATATTTTCATCTAATATAAATATTGTTGGTTCGTTAATGTATAAATGATAAAAAGAAAGTTGTGACGAAATATTTATCGTAACAATATGCAGATAATGTTAATGTAAATAATGCAAAATGGCCTCGCTGAAACCAACGAAGAGACGGTATTTACAATAGATGTAAGCTTTTCCAGAAGAAGCTGCAATGACTTATTTGTACCAAATTTATGACTATTTATTTTTGTAACTTAAAATTAAATGGTACGGTAAGTTTTTGTAAACACTAGTTTGTAACATCGCGGAATATGGACTGTAGAAAGTTATAATTGATTTAAAACAATGCGCTGCTGTCATGAATTTATTAATATGAGCGTGTTAGAAATTTTCTTTTGTTTTATATGCAAAAAAGTAATGATTCCTGTAGATTGAGAGGCCATATTGTTTTAGGTTTTACGTGTTCGTTTTTTGAAAGAATGTGCGTAATCTCGAATAATAGAATTTTATTTTTTCAGCCAATAAAAATAGCCGGAATGTAAGTGGGGATATATACTTATTTTCGAAAGCGAAGTGTAAAGGCACCTGTATGTGTATGCGTGTTTTATCAATCATAATAAGGGTGTTAGAGCAATATAATTATAATGTATATATATGTACCAAGTGTTGACAGGAGCGGTGGGAGCAGTTTGGAGTTGGAGGGGAAAATACTTTGTCTAAAAATCTTGGCGATCGTGACGATGTCGCTCGTAATAAGTTAGGTAGGAGTTTATTATAACGAATAAATGTGCCTGTAACGGCGTGCAAATGTTACGTAAGATGGTTGGTAATAGGTTAGACATAATAAATTTGTATGTGGCATCTTCTTTCCAAACCAACAGTAATTTAGCCCAGAGGGCGGTTTCTGCAATCATTCTATTATATAGTAGATATTCTTGCATTGAGGAAGAGGATAACTACTCAAATAAAAGAATGACAACCATTTAAATTAAGTTTATATATAAAATAAGAACTTTTGCCTGGCTAATTACTTCGGGTATGTTAGAGTGAAAAATGTAATCCCCACGATACAACAATTATTTAAATCATATAAATTAGATTGTATATTTGTTCATTGACTGTTCATTCGATCATGTAGACGTATATTATATTGAAATAAATAAGCAAATAAATAAATGAAAACGGGAATTAAACAAATTAATAAAAAACAAGGAATAAAATTAATAAACAAATAGAGCTTGTCAATAAAATAGATAGATAAGGAATCTGCAATTGAATTAAAAACAAACCAGGCAGCCTTAAAGTAGAAAAGCAGTGCTGATAAATGTATAATATTACTTCATATCAAATCAAACATAGAGAAAACCGTCTAGTTAAAATAGAACCGATACCTCTCCGCTGTGATAGCCTAATCAAACCGAATCGTACCACCCTCCTATTCTTTCTTCCCGGTCTCACCTCTAACTCATTTATTTTCCATGTCTTATTCAAAAAACCTCTTCTGTCCACACTCATTAAATATAGACTCCACCTCTTCTGTCCACATTCATTAAATATAGACTCCCCTTTCATTGAAAGCATAATTCATACCCAGATTTTTCTTTATATATAAAACGAATTGGATTGTGATTCTCGTTTCAATAAGTTTCTTTCTCTGGTCTGATAAGCTGGGAATTTTGAAATAAGGACTCCGCCGAAACATGTATGCACATCTGTAACGAATAATTATTGTATAATGAACAGACTATATGCATACACATATAAGCACATTATTTAAGATTGTAAATTATACTCAAACAAGAAATATTAAGATCTTATACTCAAACAAGAAATATTAAGATCTTATATGCGGTGTTTCAAAATGGTTTTTGAAACTTCTCCAATTAAGGAAACATTAACATGTCTTAATTGAATATCCTGTCGAACAATAAATTCGTGTGAACTATAAATTACAATCTTAAATTGTGTGCTTCTATGATAAACTCTATTTTCTATTTCAGACAACCAAATATGGGCTCGTTTTTTTTATTGAGATTACTAAATAATTATGAATATTTATATTCGTTTTAACTTTACAGAAGCGTTTAGTTTTTTATTCAAGTTCACCTCTTACAAAGGACGTAAGGAGCTATTATTTGGGGCCATGTCTAGGAAAAATTAACAAGATATTTGTTTATGTTCCATTTAAACTTCTGCATATCAGTAGTGACAGGGAAACAGGCAGCGGGAAGAGAATTCCAAAGTTTAGCTGGTCAAGGGAAGAAACTATTAGAATTGAAAGCCTTCTGGCATTTAGAGACATCAACAGTGAAGTAATGAGATCTTATTGCTAAGCGGGTTTGTCGAGGATATGCACGTCGAGGGGGTACAAGTGAAACGAGTTCATCAGAACACATTCCATTAAAATATTAGTAAAACAGGCACAGTGATGCAACATTGTGGCGATGAGACAGGGGCTGGAGCTTAGTTGATAAAGTGGGACCGATTAGATTGACAACTCTATCTAAGTATCTAGTGGTAGATGCAAGATTGAATATTGAAATGCTCATATCTTTGGTTCATTGAGAAGAAAGAACATGCAGATTTGCAGACTTGTTGAAGATTATAATAATATTTTATCGTAAAAATTTATGACAATTACTAAAAAAAGAACCTATATTTTCAAACCAAGAAACTATGGTCAAATTTGCCTACATTTGTATATATATATATATATATATATATATATATATATATATATATATATATATATATATATATATATATAATGCTCTGTCCAGCTTTAGTTAAGCTGCTTTAGATGTCTACCCTTTGGCCTTGCCAGGCCAGTTATATATAAATATCTATGTATGCATATATTTTACATGATGGTATATGAACGTCTCCGGTAAGTTAGAGATAAATGCATCCAAAGAAGAAGAATTGTTTCAGAGATTCGCCCCATGGGTTATATATGTTTATCCTCTGCTGGAACCGTCCTGAGTTGTGTCGACTGACCGTATAAAGTTGTGGTTAAATAAGCCCTCAAATTAAGACACTGGTCCCAACTGTTATTTACAGTTTCGCAAGATGCGAGAAATGATGCGACCAATGGCGCCTGATCGTGTAATACTGTCTGTGACTTCGGAGAAATTCGGGATGTACAAACATATCCTCGGCTGACAATATTAAACCAGTTTGGGGGCGTCACAGCCCCTTTAGACGCCACTTTGGCCAGATTGGACATAATTTACTGAGTAGAGCGGGAACGGGTAGATTAAGGGCTTCGAACTGCCAAGAATCTGAGAATAAAGATTTAAATAATGAATCAAGTAAATTCTGGAAATTTGCAGACTGAGTTAGAAAGTAAAGATGTTAAGGAGTCATGGACCACCTTTCATGAGATAATAGTGGTGTGGCGTTGGATTAGTATGATAACAGTTTTGATTGCGATGTTGTTGACACTGATGTTGTTGACAGTGATGTTGTTGACACTGATGTTGTTGACAGTGATGTTGTTGGATTAGTATGATAACAGTTTTGATTGCGATGTTGTTGGCAGTGATGTTGTTGACAGTGATGTTGTTGACACTGATGTTGTTGGATTAGTATGATAACAGTTTTGATTGCGATGTTGTTGGCAGTGATGTTGTTGACAGTGATGTTGTTGACACTGATGTTGTTGACACTGATGTTGTTGGATTAGTATGATAACAGTTTTGATTGAGATGTTGTTGGTAGGGATGTTGTTGACAGTGATGTTGTTGACACTGATGTTGTTGGATTAGTATGATAACAGTTTTGATTGCGATGTTATTGGCAGTGATGTTGTTGACAGTGATGTTGTTGACAGTGATGTTTTTGGAAGTGGTGTTGTTGACACTGATGTTGTTGATACTGATGTTGTTGGCAGTGATGTTGTTGACAGTGATGTTGTTGACAGTGATGTTGTTGGAAGTGATGTTGTTGACACTGATGTTGTTGGAAGTGGTGTTGTTGACACTGATGTTGTTGACACTGATGTTGGCAGTGATGTTGTTGACAGTGATGTTGTTGACACTGATGCTGTTGGCAGTGATGTTGTTGACACTGATGTTGTTGACAGTAATTTTGTTGGAAGTGATGTTGTTGACAGTGATGTTGTTGACAGTGATGTTGCTGGAAGTGATTTTGTTGAAAGTGATGTTGTTGAGAGTGATGTTTTTGGCAGTGATGTTGTTGGCAGTGATATGGTGTGTGAAGAAGCGAGTGAAGAGGCTTGGAAATAATAAACACATCAAGGCTGCACGTACCGATGGCTGGTGCATGGAGGCTTTCGTCTCAACTTATCTGAAATCGATGTGATCCCAACCAGGGCATGTGCGGACGTTAATGCAACCCAAGTGAAAGAAGGCACGCTGATTACGAGCCCCCCCCATATTAACTGAAGCACACCAAACTGACTTTAATATTTTTAGTATTGCTTTTATATAGAGGGAGACAACAGAACCAAGTAAAGGTAATTAAAAGCAATAGAAAAGATAGATATACAAAAATAAAGAAAAAAGCGAATATCCACCTCTAGACTGAATAGCTGAATTAAAATAACTTATTTTGATCATGCAAAAAGTGTAAACCCAGTAAGAAGAGATAATTGAAAAAATATATATTAGATTGCATGTTTGTTTTTCAGGTACAATGGATTCAAAAACTTTTTTGGATTATGGAAAAGCTATGTTAACTCCATAAGAAGCAATGGTCCAAGGGGAGATAATCTGTGTAAAAAAAACTATAGTAGAAGGCGAGTGCAAGCCCTTAGTTAGAACTGAATTTTGTTTTGCTCTGATGAGTAACTATATATTGAATAATAAGGTAACGAATCGATGTCTCTCTAGTGGGGAGGTCATGATGCAGACGCGACATATAATTGGGTGCACAGCGACAATGACCACGTTTATAACAGGAGGCTGAGAGAGAGAGAAGTGACGGGATGTGAAATGGGCAGTGCTTTTAAACAGAAAGGGATTACATATTATTGAAGAAGAGATACAGACAACACGTTGGAAGGGTTTATTATTAAATTCCTTTCAAAAACGAAAACAAAACACATTACCTTGCGGTTGAAATGATGACAAAGACAAAAGCTTACAAACAACATGATGATATTTATTCCAGCTCGATGACCATGATCAAGTATTCGATTTCTTACAGAATTACTACATTGTCTTGTCTTCTTTTCTGCTTTCGAAAGGAGCTTAGCTAACTCAAATCTCCTCTCTCCCGACTCTCCTTGCTGTAACTGATCTGAACTCTGAATTAACTAGTTGCATAGTTATTTCTAATATAATAGACAATTACCCACATTCTCAACATCTTATCTAAACCTCAATATGTATTCTTGTTAACTTTTGATTACTGAGTTCGATATATATATATATATATATATATATATATATATATATATATATATATATAAACCTTATCTGCTTATATAGAATGACATATTTCCTGTTTTGGTGCTTTTGTGGTGAACTATACTCTAAGACGTATAAAACTTTTCTTGCATGAATATATAACTTCAAGAGAATTAGTAAATGTGGCATCATTTTTATTCTTTTGCAGGTGAACTGGTAGATGAAGAGATAGTCAGTACAAACCAGACCCTATGAAGTATCGCTTAACATTGATTATCGGGGACCTAATGAGATTTGAAACCGATTATCGATGAGTCAAGGACGGACGACGTGCGTGTGGACTCAACAATTTTTGTTAGAAGCTGGGTGAGATAAGGAGGAGAATGTGACCAAATAAGCCACGATAGTAAGAGGTTAGCTCAGAGGAGGGTTAAGGAGAGCTGAATTAGAGCTATTCTTGGAAATTACCCCAAAAGGGTACCTGCGAATAAGAGCCTTTTTATTTTAATGGCAGATCTCGGAGGATAGCAGGCGACCTTGTTGGTTAGAAAGAATGATGGATTGGTCGCCGATGTGAAATGCATTTTAGTTGTAACGAAAAAACAAAGTCGAAAATATTAAACAATACTTTTGTAAAAAGTGATTATTTAGAAGTATCTAGCTATTGTTTGGGTTAATAGAGTGACTTTCGAAATCAGCTGGTCAGTGAGAATCGGCGATGAGAATCGGCGATGAGAATCGGTGATGAGAATCGGCGATGAGAATCGGTGATGAGAATCGGCGATGAGAATCGGCGATGAGAATCGGCGATGAGAATCGGCGATGAGAATCGGCGATGAGAATCTATGTTATGTGTGTATGGAAAGATGACTGATTATCCAATCAATATGAACCGTATTATGACGGACTGGACTAGGGATTGGTCAGAGTAGAATTCCAGGTCGGTCCACACACACACACAAACACACACACACACACACACACACACACACACACACACACACACACACACACACACACACACACACACATATATATATATATATATATATATAAAGTGATGGTTGTATATACATGCATATATATATGTATGTGCGTGAGTGTGTGTGTGTGTGTGTGTGTCTATGTCAGTGTGTGTGTCTGTGTCAGTTGAGTGGGTTTAGGTAAATCCTCTCTAAACGCGGGTATAAATAATAAGTAAAGAAATAGTTTTAAAATTTAATGTACTTGATTTCTTTAATATTTCGATGACGCCCCTTAAATGGTAAAGTTCTTTTGCATGCTCTAAATCTAAGAAAATACCAGCAAAAACGTGGCACGATGCTCATACGGTATCCTATGATATATATTCTAATATTATTATGATTCGTTCATTAGTTTCGGAGATTATCAACTCCATAAAAATATATGAGCAGACATAATATTATCTATAAAAGTAATTACCTAATGTCATGCTTAGATGCAGAACTATCTTATATAACAGCTTTTCAGTTGCTTGATATTTTCTTGACATTAGTAATACGCCACATTTAACGTTAACAGTTGCTAAGTAGTTAACGATGCGGATTGAAAACCTGTGCCAAGATCGAACCTATCTCATTCCACATAGACATTTTTATCACATTTACACTTGACCTTATGCCTAACACCTTGCGGAAGAGTTAAATAAATGGAGATCATTAGTGAAATATATTATATACTGGTCTCTAAACCAAATGTAATACTCTATGCATCATGAACATTGGCTATAAAACAGAAAATACATTCCTAGTTAACTGTATGTGAAATGCGACTTGGATACCGGCATAAGTATCCGAGATACAGACACGCGCACACTTTCACTACCATCGCCCATCCGCCCACGACTGTCGAACCGGCCCAACCCACCAATGCCCATCACTGATGACCTGGCAGCCTGTAAATATTCATGATGTTAAATCTCGCTCAGCATCTTGGAGTCAGGAGTATTTCGAAACAGTCCATATACAAATGCAGCTCGGAGCAGGCTTACCTGTTATGTCCCTCTCGCTCCGTCTCTCGCCCATAGTCCGGGTATGAGATGAACAAAGAGATTGACCACCCATATCCCCTGGAGAGCTGCCGATCGCCAGTGGCCAGTACGTGATCGAAATGCACGTGGGTTTCTCATGAATAAACTAAGACCCTCGCCGCCTCATTTACAATCGAAATATTCTGAGTTCGTTCAGGGCTGGCCACTCGCATTGTACAATAGGTTGGGGGTTGAAGGAGGAAGTGGTTAAAATTTGAAAGTTTATATCATTGCTACATTCGAAATCGTTAAAGTAAGAATTCCTTTGGACATTATGTTATCTCATCTACGATATCAACACACACACACACACTCATATATATATATATATATATATATATATATATATATATATATATATATATATATATATATATAATATTTTCACAAGATAAAGACAATAACATTTTTCTAAAATGTTAGCATCATAGTATGTATTTTCATATTCTTTACAATTGTTTCTTGACCTTTCACACAATTTCAATATCTGAAAACAATTGTAACATATATATATAAATACACAATAATATGGTCTGATGAAATGTTCTTTTTGAATTCTAATTCCACTGAAGCATTTATGCATATATGTAACTAATAATGTTTGTATCATAAACAGACTATATCTATGTCCTCTATTAAGCACTGTTTGATAATCACGCGGGTTTCATGGATTTATATCAAGGAAAACAATGTATACAACCATTATATATATGTATATATATATATATATATATATGTATGTGTGTGTATATATTTATTTATTTTAAAAACAGTATTCTACGTACATGCATGTTTCGGGGCCTTACCCCTCTTCAGCGTATATATATATATATATATATATATATATATATATATATATATATATATATATATATATATATATATATGCATATATATATACATATATATTCGTAAATATATACATATCATAATTTAGGTATTAAAACTTTATGATTTGAAAAGGTTAATTTTCAATTATATAGAATTTATATTGTTTGCAAACAAAAGAATAAAAAAATAATGCATATAGTTTTTTTAACCCATGAGTTTTCGCTGTTCATTCATCACCTAAACGGAAAAATATAAGCAAATGTCATTAATAGTTTGCACCTTATTGCTAAAAGCAGTAAACTTAGAAAATTAAAATTTTAAATTTTTTAAAAAATCATTTTAGCTACATAGAACAAGAGAAATAAGCTTGAGCCAGAAAAAAGGATATTGAAGTTCAAGTCCAAAATGCATGCTAAATGCTGAAATGGAAGTTCTTAGTAATAGAAAGGTAGAAAGATCTAACGCGTATTGTAATTCTTCAATTTATTTGCTCTATCTTGTATATTGAACAATTTTATGTAGCCCGGATTGTCTTATAACTAAATATGGCATCTAATAATATTTTGTAAGACCGATAATCACTGGATTTGCATACTAATAGGTATATTGCATTTCATTATTCTGAAGTATATATATACATATATATATATATATATATGTATATATATATATATGTATATATATGTGTGTGTGGGGGGTGTACTAGGCCGATGACTGGAGTAGTTCAGCTGTGAACTGCACTTAGAAACTATGTTTTTTATTATTTCAAATTTCGTATTAATTTTTATAGAGCTAATTTTACTATTAGTTTATATATTTTACCTAATATATGATAGTGGTTAAAATTCGTTGCCATCAGCTCGAATCGAAAACAAAACATTTAGTTCTCTCCATTTTCGCTACCATTTGTGCCTTTACAAATTAACGTAGTTAAAGGTATAAATGTATTTTACACCCTTATCATCTATTTCATTCGTTTAAAAGTTTCATACACAATTTCAAAATAAAAAAAATAATCACTTCTAATTCTTGTAAATTATCGAACATAACTTTCAGGGTTGGCAGTTTCATTTACTCTCGCCTCCTGTTCCCATAAATGTCGCCCTCCACAGTATCAATGTCCCCTTTCTTCAGTGGGTGCGATTTCGGTTCTTTGAAACTTGCTATTAGGAGGATCATAGGACATCACGTCATCGAATTTCCCATCTTCACTCTACGACCTGCGATGTGAGTATACTGCTCAAATTTAGGGGTAAAATTGCCACACTTCGGACAGATCGCTCTCACGCACCTAGTTTCTTCTGGTCTCGATATAGTGCATGGTGGGATTTTACTGACCTTACTCTGTCGGGTCGTTCTTCCACGTTGGCGCCATTTCGTAACATTCTACGGATCTAGGTCACACAGTAGAGCTTCCTGTACATTGAGCGGGCTACGCTTTGCGATATCTGCTCCAATGCTTCTGTCTACTAATGATTTCTGAACACCAATGAAGGCCATAAATGTTAAAATCACAATTCTTGTTGCAGTTCGGCCATCTTACCAACCTACTGCCCGAATCTGCCTTTTTGACAGCGTCCAAATTTATCCTCTCACTGGGGAATTCTTCGACAGTAGTTGCTCCCAGGACGGTCGAGAATACTCCCTAAGTATTTTCTCAATTACAGTGATACACACTTATCGTCCATCGCTGCTAATGCACTTAAAAGAACTCGGCTTTCACCGACCTCTTGCGACCTTTCATCCGAATTTTTCGGACTACTGTCGACAAAATCTGTTCCCACCTGAGCACTCATTCTTAAATTATTTTATTACAATTTAACAAACATTACACGCCCCCAAGTCGATCGCATTAATTTATCAAATCTCGCTTGTCCCCTTCGGTCAGCATTTAATCACTTTAAATTCCAGATGTTCACCTGTGTATGAAAACAATGATTGAACGAGCAAAATTTGCCGTTAATTTTTTTTCTTCTAATTTTCACCCCAAACAAAGCACCTTGCCACTTTGAAGTAGAGGGCTACTCTCGGGGACATGTTGCAGGGGTATTATGAGATGAGTAGCAAGATGTTTGTTCACATTACACTTGAACTTGGGAGAGCATAATCCCGGAAGGGAGTTCCGAAGTCTAGCAGTTCTGGGAAATAAACTATTGGAGTAGAAGGCCTTCTTACACCTAGGGATTTCTACTGTGAAGGAGTGATTTAGCTTCTTGTTGGGTTTGTCGGGGGTATTCACGTATAGGGGGCACAAGTGCCTGTAGTTCATCAGAGCATTCACCATTAAAGTACTTGTAGAACAGACAAAGAAGATACAACATTTCATTGATGGGACAGTTCAGGACCTATCAATTTGGCAACTCGCTTTTGAACCCTGTCCAGGAGTGAGCGGAAAGTAGTGGATGCACCAGCCCAAATGTGGCAACACTACTCCATACATAGGTGAATGGTGGCCTTATAGATGTACAAGATACTTTCGGGCGTTAGTATCTTTCTAGCACGGTATAGAGAGCCCACCTTCCTCCCAGCAGTCTTGGTAGTGTTCTCAATGTACCTATTCCAGTTCATGTTCCCTGTAAATGTAAGGCCGAGGAAGTTTAAAGGAAGTACTTTCAGTTAATGTGTTCTTGGCCATTGCTATTGGTGGTAGAAAGTTTTCACCAACCACTTCACAAGTTGCTCCCCTCATCAAGAGTCTTTACTAATTCAGTTTTCCTTACCCCCCCACTCTTTGGGGTAATCTTTTACCATCGTTGCTGGTTAGGTTGGGTCACACTAATTTCCGATGCCAAAACCATTCTTTCAATTTTCCATTCGAAATGAAAGCTGTAACACAAATTTATTCATTAGAAATTGTTCGTTTACCACATATAACAAAAGGTGCATGAAATGGGATTTAGATTGATTTTCAGAATTTATTCCTTTTACTAGTATATTACCGTTAACATCCTTTGTTACCCTTTTCGCACATATTCGCTAAATGTTTTAGGGAGTTCACCTATTATTTAAACGATTTTAAATGAACTTGACAAGGTTTAGCAATTTTGTTGGCGCCGTCTGCACACTATCGTTGTACGCCATCGACTCCTGAAGAAATTAATGTTTAGAATACTTCATAGCTTTGGATACAAGTAACAAATATAGATAAAAATCACAGGATTAGTTTATGAAAATAAATAAAGTTCATAAAGGTAAAACCTTTATAAGTTTTCCGAACTTCAAATGAATATTTACATTTAAATTTATACTCCTCTTCAATAAAGAATGAGTTTCGAACATTTGTTACTCTATCAGAATAAAACAAAAACGAAAATCAAATATACCACAAATAAATGTTATCAATATCAAGATTTTTTTATCCCATATGGATATGTTTATTTGTGTTTAAACTTATTTTAAAGCTTACTTTTACTACAAAGCAGACTTTGTGTTCACTTTGCTAGATAGGAATAAAAATGGCTATTCATAAGCCCTTCTCAAATACTATTGATAATGAAAAATATATAATTCCTGTTCCTGTGATTAGAAGCTTGCCCGAAGTGGAATTTTCTGGTTCTAAAGAAAACCAAGTATCTGTTTTGTTTACTGACTATAGTGAAGCAAATGGTTCAGACGTCAGTTTTCCTCCTTCTTCACTACCACAGATTTTTGATCTAGGAGAACTTAATGATTTCAACCTTTACAAAGAATCTTCTAAACCTTTAGCTTCAAGATACAAACAAAAAATTACTTCTACTTTGAACTCTGAAAAATTTCTGTAGAAAACGAAATTTAGAATTCCTCCCATGTTTCATTTAGGAAAATGATATTGCATATTGGAACGATGTTGCCGGCCTACTGCGCCAGCCTGGTGTCGAACAGTATTATTCTCAAGATTGACAGTTCTAAAAGGAATTTAAAATGTGATCTTCTTCACAATGGATCAGTCCCTGTAGTTCAGTCAACGATTTTTTAAAAGAACTATGATGAAATTAAAGTGGTTATTGAACAGACAGCACCAATGGACCATATGTGTCTATTTGAACATGGTTAGGGTTCGTCGAGCTTCAAGATCTCCTTGATACCTGTGTTTGTTGAATGCAAGGCAAAAGCACTGGATAAAAAAGAATAGCCAGTACGCAGTGAAATAATTCCTGGTTTATATAATACTTAATTGGAATTCATTATTGAGATGAGTATTATTTATAAATTCATTTATTGCGGACTATTATCCTCATTTTTTTTTAGTTGTTGTTTCACGACGTTTCGGCCAAATATTCCTCTGGCCTTCGTCAGGTTTTAGCCGTGACGGGATAGGAACTCCGAATCTCCTAACTGCATCCTCAGCAATTACTGCCTTCCAACAACTATGGAAGGCTGAGGATTCAGTTAGGAGATTCGAAGTTCCTATCCCGTCGCGGTTACCAGCTGACGAAGGCCAGCTAAATAGTTGGCCGAAACGTCGTGAAACAACACCTAAAAGGAAAATAGATGAGGATAATAGTCTGCAATAAATAATGTTCTGGCTTTTCCTTTAGTGAAGCGTTCACAAATTGCTACTTATCACATAAGGCAGCATCATGAAACATTTTGTGAAGGCTCTTGAAAGAGATGGCAACTGTTTAAAATATATTTGAATGGACTTTCTATGCCTGACGACAGATAAATTAAAAGCTGGAAGTTTTGATGGATCCCAGATTCAAAATTTAATGAATGACGCAAATTTCTGTAAGTTTATGAATTCTGCAGAATTGAGTGTCTAGAGGGCATCTAAGAATGTAGTAAAATTCTTTCGGGGGAAAAAAAATAAATGCGCTTAACTATAAAGAGTTGTTGAAATTATACTCATAAATATCCATCAACTGGGTGCAAATATAAGCATCAAGTTAAATTTTTGTGCAGAAGCGACGAGCAAGGGAGGCGCTTCCATCAAGACAGCATCAACATGGGAGTTCGCTATCAAGGTCGCTGGAATGCCACTATGCTTGCAGACTACTATTGATCTATTAAGCGGGATGACACCGAAGGTCGCCATTC
>NC_136483.1:9537193-9617193 GCF_053919585.1 Euprymna scolopes | reverse complement strand
AAATAGAATCGTCCTACTGTGTGGGATCATACCCCATTATAATTCCTTTGTGATGGGATGTGCCTCCTAGAGGCCTCGGCTGCAGGGAGACAGGGCAGTACCAGTCAAGGATTCGTCACTTGACACTCAGCCCAACAGGTGAGGGGCCGAGAATCGGCCAAGCACCTGTTGGACTGAGGTACACACCCTGGGTAATACCTAGGAGGTCTACCCTCCCAGGCCTTGCCACCGGGCTTTCCGGTGGGGCAAGTTTATTGCTTGCTGCCTGAGGCGCCCCGACCGGGGAATGCCGACGCGGTTACTCAGACAATTTTTAAAATTGCAGGAGTCCCCTCCTTTAGGGGAGCCTGCGGGGTTCCCACTTTCCAGGCCTTGTGCCAAATATTGCCGATGTGGGCGGCAATTAAATATATACCCCATTATAATTCCTGTGTGATGGGATGTGTCTCCTAGCGGCTTCAGCTGCAGTGAGACAGGGTAGTACAAGTCAAGGATTCGTCACTTGACACTCAGCCCAACAGGTGAGGGGCCGGGAATCGGCAAAGCACTTGTTGGACTGAGGTACACACCCTGGGTAATACCTAGGAGGTCTACCCTCCCAGGCCTTGCCACCGGGCTTTCCGGTGGGGCAAGTTTATTGCTTGCTGCCTGAGGCGCCCCGACCGGGGAATGCCGACGCGGTTACTCAGGCAATTTTTAAAATTGCAGGAGTGCCCCTCTTTTAGGGGAGCCTGCGGGGTTCCCACTTTCTAGGCCTTGTGCCAAATAATGATGATGGTGGCAGCATTTCAATAACTACCCCATTATAATTCCTTTATTATGGGATGTGTCTCCTAGCGGCTTACGCTGCAGTGAGACAGGGTAGTACAAGTCAAGGATTCGTCACTTGACACTCAGCCCAACAGGTGAGGGGCCGGGAACCGGCACAGCACCTGTTGGACTGAGGTACACCGCTTGGGTAATACCTAGGAGGTCCACCCTTCCAGGCCTTGCCACCGGGCTTTCCGTCGGGGTAAGTTTATTGCTTTCTGCCTAAAGCGCCCCGACCGGGGAATGCCGACGGAGTTACTCAGGCAATTTTAAAAATTGCAGGAGTGCCCCTCTTTTAGGGGAGCCTGCGGGGTTCCCACTTTCCAGGCCTTGTGCCAAATAATGCTGAGGTGGGCAGCATTGAAATAACTACCCCATTATAGAACCAAAATATTGCAACATCCTCTCTATTTGTTTATAATAAGGAAGTCCCTTGTCTTTGTTCTGCTCAAAAATAAATATATATTTTTATATTTACTTAGACATAACAAAAATTAGAAATCATTTGGATCTTAGAATTTTAGTATTTAAAAAGACGTCATTTTTAATTGTGTTCAAATGTCAAAAAGGAAAATTACAAAGATTTTTTTTTAAGCAAAAGTATTTGTTACGCATTAGTAGGTTAAAGTGTTAATACAAATAAAATGGATACAGTTTAACGTCTTGTCCAGGACTATTTTTTTTTTTTTTGATATATAGAAATCTATATACTCTGAGCATTACCCCTAGGGGTTTCCGCTGATATTCATGCAAAAAAGTAAGAGCCTTCTCATAAGTTGAACTTCGCTGGTCTGTATTTTTAATATATAGAAATCTATATACATACCGGACAGTGAAAGAATAAAATATTCAGTCGAATTCACCAACAAGTTTTGAAAAAAAAACGTTGTAGCTTTATCCGTGTCGCCGGTTTCGTAAATACATCAGCGATATTTTGTTCTGATGATATGTAATTCAAAATAATGGGTTCCTTTTTATCTCGTTTTTTATGAAATGGTATTTTATATCTATATGCTTAGATCTTTGGTTGATTATCGTGAACTAAACCTAAGGAAGGAAGACCTCTCAAGTCTTGGATGACTTCCTAGAGCTGGTGACTCAAACAAATTACCGGTCTGCAAACCTAAACTACTTAAGGAGTAGATAGGCACTGTCTATCGTCCGACTTCCATACTCCTTGTTTGCCTATTGGCTAGGCGTTGAGGTCGAACCACAGGGAGTCGACAGTCCTTCAGTGGTCGACCTTGTTTCCTGACTAGGGCAATAAATGCCATTTTCCCCACTCCCGACACATCCCATCCCCATAACTGGGCACTTGGGAGTGCTTGAATGCCATAATGCCAGTACAAGTAGATTGGGTTGACCATCGTCTGATGGGTTGAAGGTACCGGATAGACAGTTCCTGGCTGCTGTTCCCGACTGGTAGTACAGGGGCCGTAACTTTTTGGTGGAGTTTAGAGCGGCTGCTCCATCAACAGTTGTATAATATCGGGTTGTTTGTAGTGCCATGTCGCACATAGAAAGGGACTCTGCACATATCCCCGGTGGGCTATCCCGAGGCCACAATCATAGTAGATGGCAGTACAACTGATGGTCTGCTTGTGTGTCATGTCTAGTATTCTGCATAACCACTTGTTCAGCATCCCGTACCTAAACTGAAACTCTTAAAATTACGCTAAAACCAGGCCCAAACTAAAAAAACCTAACCTGACTTCTCCCATGAGGTTTGCATTTACGAACATCCGTGGGCTTAGAACTAATTTAAATGATATCGAAGCATTTCTCCTAAAAAAAACCCAAGATATCTTAGCACAAAGTGAGACTAACCTACACTCCCCCATCCCCTCTAACAACTTTAACATGTCTGGATATCTCCCACTCTGCCGTAAGGGCTCTGACAGACATATGCACGGGCTTGGAGTATATATTCGGAACAACACCCTCCCCTTCACTAGACAAACTAAACTATAATCGGACGATCAACCCTTTATGTGCTTTAGACTTAACATGCAACATAACATTAGTTACTTTTATTTTCTCTACCGCTCTCCCTCGACACAGGACTGTACTCTAATAAACAAAGTCTCTGACAGCATAGATACAGCACCTTCCCTCGACACTAGCGCACACGTGCATGTATTTGTGACTTCAGTGTCCACCACAGCAACTGGCTTGGATTTTCTATTCACACCGACACAGCTGGTATAACAGACTAGCAAGAACAACACGCAGCACTTCTAGATCTGTGTCTGAGTACGGTTCTCGATGACTGTGTAACTAATACCCAAATCCCACTTGGGAACGCCGATCATGCAGTAGTAATGGTTGAAATAGCCCTAAACTTTAGAGCCAAAACTGAAGATACACTGCTCAAAACAACGAGATATTATAAAAAGGCGGACTGGGAAGCCATCGGGGATCTCATCAGGGACGCCCCATGGCACAATATCTTTTCACTTCCTGCTGAACAGTGCGCAAATGAGACCACTGAATAGTTCAAAACAGCAATTGAAGCACATGTTCCCACATGGAAATTTTAAAGCAAAACCCACTCTCCCTAATGGTTTACTTCTTCTTGTGCAGCCGCCATCGCGCAAAAGGCAGCATGCATACCGCAGATTTAACCGACATAAGTCCAGTTCAAACAGGCAGAAGCTTATAGAAGCCAGAAGTAACTGTAATAAAGAAATAGCGACAGCTAAGAGAGAATTTACTGAAACCACTATAAAACGCATCGAAGCACGGGACCCGCGACTTCTGGAAAATCTACCGCAGCGTAGTAATTAATGGGCAATTAACACCCCCCCCCACTATCCAACAATCATGAGTTTGTTTACTCTGCAACTGAGAAGGCTAACATACTTGCCAGTCGGTTTGCCTCAAACTCCACACTGGACCCTGCCAATCACTCCTGCCTGACTTTCCTTTGCGGACAGACGCCACACTAGACGATCTGAAAATCACCCCTTCTCAGGTGCATGCTATCATAAGAAAGCTTGACACTGCAAAAGCATGTGGACCTGATCTCATCCCGGCTGTGCTATTAAAAAAGTGCTCCGCCAAAGTAGCTCGAGTTCTCTCCAAACTTTACAACAAATGCCTTCATGAATCTTGCTTTCCTGCCTGCTGGAAAACTGCTTCCGTAGTACCAGTTTTTAAGAATTCTGGCAAAATAACTGACCCAGTAAATTATCGCCCTATTAGCCTCCTCTCACTTTTCGCCAAAATATTTGAGACCATAATTAACCAAGTTCTAGTCCATAGACTTACACATGCTAAACTTCTGTCTGACCAACAATATGGATTTAGACAAGCCCGTTCCACAGCAGGCATCCTAACTGTAATCTCAGAACGTATATACCAGTTATTGGACAAAACGGGAGAGGGTAGAGCGGTAGCTCTGGATATATCTAAAGCTTATGACAGGTTATGGCATGAAGGTCTTCTCAGGAAAATCAGATCAGTGTAGTAAATAATGGGCAATCAACACCCCTACTATCCAACAATCGTGAGTTTGTTTGCTCTGCAACTGAGGTCTTCTCAGGAAAATCAGCTAATTTTACCCTATGCGACGAAGACCATCAACTCCCCATATTTCCTCCTATAACACAGAACAAGCTAGGTAACATACAAATATCCGTGCATGAGGTCGCCAAGCTAATCAAGAACCTAGATTCCAGTAAAGAAACTGGCCCTGATGGCATCCCAATTATAGTGTTAAAAAAGCTTCAACCAGAACTTGCTCCCATACTTACGAAACTATTTAAGCGCTGCCTTAAGGAGAAGTGCTTTCCTACTCCCTGGAAGACCTCATCAGTTTTCCCTGTATTTAAGAATTCAGGTGATAAGTCATCTCCCTCTCAGTACACACCAATAAGTCTCCTTTGTGTTATGAGTAAGTTGCTGGAATCCATATTAAATAGAGAAATAGTCAACCACCTCAGCAGGAATAACCTTCTTAGTGAAACACACTATGGTTTCCGCTCTGCAAGATCTACCGCAGATGTGCTGACGGTTATATCCCACAGGATAAGTGAATCACTTGACAAAGGCTTCCTTTCTATGGCAATTGCTCTTGACATATCAAACGCCTTCGACAAGGTATGGCATAAGGGTCTACTTCACAAGATTACCAGCTCAAGTATAACTGGAAATGTTTTCTCAATCATTAGATCATTTCTCTCCGATAGGCTCATAAGAGTAGTGGTGGATGGACAAAAATCGGAGGCCTGCAATATAAATACTGGAGTCCCTCAGGGGTCAATCCTGGCCCCAACTCTCTGCCTGATCTACATCAATGACCTCCCTAAACACATACTTAAATCATTCGTTGACATCTATGCTGATGACACGACCATCTACAGCCACACATCAAAGGCTGTAAATGACAAAGTTCTCTCTGATTCTCTCTCCTCTGATCTCGAGCGCGTGGCTCAGTGGGGGAATATGTGGCTGGTTATCTTTAATGCATCCAAAACCAAACTCCTATCCTTACATCATCAACGCTCTGATCCCTATCTGGCATCAATTGTGATGGATGGCTCTCGTCTGGGTGAGGCCCCGTGTTTTGACAAGTTTCTGGGTTTGACCTTTACTCCTGATCTGAAATGGAACATGTACATCAAGTCTGTTGCCATGATTGCTGGAAAGATGGTGGGACCCTTCTACCGCCCCAGAAGATATCTCACTACTGATGCAATTCTCTATCTATATAAAAGCTAAGTACGTCCAAGGATGGAATACTGTTGCCATATCTGGGCAGGAGCTGCTAAAAACAGCCTATCCTGCCTTGACAGAGTACAAAATAGACTTTGTGGCTTAGTTGGGGATGCCCTTTTCTCTACCCTGCAACCTCTCTCCCACAGAAGAGACGTTGCGAACCTATCCTTGTTTTATCGTTATTTCCATGGCAGGTGCTCATCTGTATCCAATCTCAGGTCCCCCCTCGCCAATCTTTCACGAAAAACACCCGTCTAGCTGAATCCACTGTGAAAATTTTCCCCCACTCTATATCTGTACCTAAATCAAAACGCGGATTCCATGAACAAAGCTTCTTTCTTAGAACTGCACGCCTGTGGAACTCTGTTCCGTCTGCCTGCTTCCCACCGGACTACAACTTTGATGTCTTCAAGTCCAATGTTAACAAATTCCTAATGAACCGCCCCCTTAAGTAAACACTTCATCAAATCTCCACACTAACGTAATGTACTTGCAATAACCCTTATCCCTGAGTGGCTTCCGGGCCTTGATAAGTGGTGATCACTGTGTAAAAAAATAAAATAAAAAAAGATCATATGGTATCACTGGAAGAATACATGACATAATTAAATCCCTTTTAGATAAGAGAAAAATCCAGGTTGTCCTCGACAGTCGTACATCTAAACAATACGATATAAATGCAGGAGTTCCTAAGAGGTATATCCTGGGACCTCTGTTATTCCTTATATTCATAAATGACCTCCCTGACAAAAAATTCCTATGAGATGGGTATATATGCTGACGACACCACACTCTATAACAGACACGACAGGAAAACAAATGAACACATATGTAAAGAAATGGCAGAAGCACTAGAGTATGACCTCCGATCTGTAGTGGAATGGGGACATAAATGGATGGTCACATTCAATACTGCCAAGATAAATCTCGATTCCTTCAATAATTACAAGACACCTTCTCTACCACCAATAGCAATGGCCAATGGCTCTTTACCTGAAACTACATCCTTTAAACTCCTCGGCCCAACGCTCTCAGGAAACATGAGTTGGAACACTAACATCGAGAGTATTGCCAGGGCCGCTGCAAAGAAGGTAGGTTCTCTCTACCGTGCTAGAAAGATACTAACGCCCGAATGTATCCTATATTTCTATAAGGCCACCATTCGCCCATGTATGGAGTATTGTTGTCATATTTTGGTTGTGCATCTACCACTAGTCTCTCGCTACTAAACAAGGTTCAAAAGAAAGTCGCCAATCTGATATGTCCTGAACTGTCATCTAAACTTCAGCCCCTGTACAAAATGCTCTGACGAACTGCAAGCATTTGTGCCACCTCGACGTAAATACCCCCGACAAACCCGACAAGCAGCTAAATCCCACCCCTTCACAGTAGAGATCCCTAGATGTAAGAGAGCATTCTACTCCAGTAGTTTCTTCACCAGGACAGCTAGACATTGGAATTCCCTTCCGGGTCCCTACTTCCCCAACTGTACTGACATTCAGAAGTTCAAGTGCAAGGTGAACCGACATCTGGCTGCCCAACTCCCCACACAGTACCCCTTATGCCCATGTCCCTGATAGTAGCCCCCTATAACAGAGTGGCAATATACCTTGTTTGGTGTGAAAATGTAATAAAAACATATATATAATATATACATATGATAAAGTGAAAGATATAATTTTCTCATATTAAGCAATGTGCATGGTGACAAGTAATAAGTTACCCCCATTACACACATACATATATATGTATATATATATATATATATGCATATATATATATATATATGCATATATATGTATATATATATATACATATATATATAGTTACAGAAAGAAGAATAACTGGTAGATATAAATGGACTCAAATATGTTCATATGCAGTTATATGTATCGACTGAGGCAGATATTGTGAATAAGCCCTATACACACGTATATATATATATATATATAGAGAGAGAGAGAGAGAGTTATAAAGAGAGTTATAGAGAATGTGTAAGAGATATAAATAGATAGATAGATATATAAAGAGAGGGAGGGAAAGTGGAAGCAACTGACAGACAGACCGACGACCAAAATTCAAAATGAATGCCGAACAAATCGAGTGATAATCCAACGAAAACAATGGCGTCGTCTTTGCGACGAAGTAACGCGCGGCGATTTCCCGCTTGGCATCATCGAACCAGCCTCTGCGGCGCACATGAATCATGTCAACATTCAAGCATGGCCGCGGGACTCTCTTCCAAACAATGGACAACGCCTTTTACACTGTGTTGTCGCGTATTGTCCTAACATCAAGGCCTTCTTAACGGTGTAGAGCGAGGTCAGTATTCTCTAGCACGCTGCCTCCAGGTAACGCTTGTTTCTAGAGTATTCATACGAACACTGTCTCTCTCTCTCTCTCTCTCTCTCTCTATATATATATATATATATATATATATATATATATATATGTATGTATGTATATGTATATCGTACTATATTTGATACAGCAGGAAGAATGTAGACATTGTATGTACGATGTTGACAATTTTGTTTGTTCTACGTACCTCAGCTTCTATTATCTTTGATATGACTTTTCACGTGCACGTCAAACTTGCAATAACTTAAATTATCATCATCATATTGCATGCATTCGAAGAGTTTATTATTGGTATTGGTTTCCCCGATAGTTTTCTAGTCAGAATTATTTCTAGAAACACATCGATAAAAAAGTAAAACGTAAAAGTCTCCAATATCCCAACTGAAAGTGAATTTGTGGAATGACCTGCATTCGAATTCATAACAGCCAGGTAGTCATTGCGCCTCGGTAACCACTTGAACATCTCACCCCCAGTATTTTAAAGGTTCCGTTTTCAAACGAGAAACACTTTTCCAAATTAATTCTTGCTTAAAGATGGTTAACGTAAAACAAAAGTTTGTGTAATTAATGTCGGAACCTATTCATTTATTTTGGTTTTATTCATCCTCCCCAAAAATATACTATTTCTTCTGAATCTCTGGAGACTTATAGTCACTCGGCTTCCAGGGAGCACCACAGGCTGTTTTCAAGGAAATATCTCTGATGACCTTTTGAAAGCTCCTTGTGGGCCAATAATGATACTACTACTACTACTACTACTACTACTACTAATAATAATAATAATAATAATGCCTTTGCAATATTGTATATAAGTTTGACATATCCGTGTGATAGTCGTCTTAGTTTGCGAAATGTGATAGACGAACAGATAAAATCAAGGGAGTTTAAACTTTCATAGATATGAAATCACATTTGCTGAAAGCACCACCAAACTACTCTCACTGTCATTAAACTGTTTTAAGAAAAAGACCGTGGAATTTTCATGAATTAAACTTTCTGAACGAGTCAGGGTTAGACTGTTCAGTTGTATTTTGAGTTTAATATTTCTTTTTCAGGTTTCGAATGAATGCATACAGTTTTACATTAATCGCTACAAAAGTCTAGAGAACACTTCTGCACATTTTACCCCCCGCGTGTAGTTGGATGCAATGATGACTACTCAAGATGAACAATAAGAAGAAAATGAGGAGGAGGAGGAAGAGGAAGAAGAAGAAGAAGAAGAAGAAGATTGGCGTTAGTTTTGTTTCATGTTGGTTTTAAATTTTATACACACTAGCTTTATACGGAAGTATTAATTTATGTGTAAACAAAAGCAATTGAATAATACGTTAGCGTTAATAAATTAAAAAATAATTTCCGCAAACAAATCCTATTTTGTAAAAAATGAAATTCTTTCCATTATGTACAATGTGCCTAGCAATTTCCAATCTTGAATATTCAATATACATTTTGACAGGATGTGTAAATATATCAATAATTCTATTGTATCATTATAATGTCTCGCTTTAATTCAGAAAAAAATAATTATGAACCCAGAGATAAAAGAAATAAAGGCTGAGTGTGGAGCTAATTAAGGATCACACTTCTTGAGAACATTCAAAAGTATTCCCATGTCATTAAACAGACAAAATTCACAAATAGATTTTGGTGAACACGTTTGGCATAAACATTTTATCTGTACAATATATGATTCGAAAAGCGGTTTGTACATTTCATTAACATTTTTAAACTATTGTTCGTTTCAAAGAAGGCTTATAGCAACCTGGTTGTAACGGTTACTATTTAATACCATATCTACAGAAGACGAGTTGAGAAGATAAACGAGATGTCTGTTTACATTACATTTATCTTCTGCATGTAAATACAGACAGAGGCAAGAAACAGGGAGGAAATTCTAAATTCAAGTCGTCTGATTGAATAATTTTTTCTGATTGTTGTTTTCCGGTACCTAGAGGCCTCTACAGTGAAGGGGTATGATATTGCTGCTAGACGGGTTTGTCGTGAACTATGTATCAACCAAGCACAAGTGCAAGGAGATTATCAAAGCACATTTAATAAAATTAGTTGCGATGAGTAAAAATCGTATTATGTTTTAAATCTCTACTAATTTACTTAGTTTAATATATTAACATGAATTTAAATCTTTAATATAACTTTATATATTTTACATGTTTAAAAATGTTATTAATTTTATGTATGTCTTATTGCAATAGAGATTTTGTTTTGTTTTGAAGTTTCAGAAATCAAACTGCTTTCCATTGTGCGAATATCCATCATAACGGTTACTGGCGGAAGTAAAAATAATGATCTTCGTGCAAGGTTTCCGATTACGAACACATTATACAAGAGTGATATTCGTTTAATCAGCTCTTTGTCGCTAAAAGAGCTCCCTATTAAAAAAAGCCGGTAAATCTGACACCGCTTTCACTGTAAATTATCATTTATCATTGACACATTCGGAAGCGTTGGTATAAAACACGTTGAAACAAAAGCGATCACAAAAGTATCTTGCCGGAAATGTGAATAGAAAAGGAAGTGCTAAACGACTGATCAACTTATTTGAAGTCGACCGAACAGGAAACGTTGAAAGGAAGAGAAAGAGGGAGGATAAATGATGTGGCCGCATCCGTCGGAGATTCTTTGATTAATTACCCTTTTTGAAATGTTCAGAAAAATTGACCATCAGTATTAATTTTGTCAGTTTATGAAATGTCTTTGTAGATTTCGTCTTTCACATCCGGTGAAACTCACATTAAATACTTTTAACATTCCTTATCTTTTATGATTTTACTAGGGGGTTGGTCGACGTTGCCTGGTAATAAAATACGCATACATATCATATTTTAATTCATGCAGAAACTGAGACATGTGCATGCGAGTAATAATTTTCTTCTGAGCATTTCACTTCTAGTAAACAAACAAAAAAAACAATACTCAGACTCAGATCGAATCCAAAACTTTAAGACAGGGAGTCTAGTACGACAACCATTAGGGCGATTTGAGACGATCATTATAACGTTTTTCAAACCTACTTATATTTAACATAATGTATATGTCCTGTGAACCATTGAAGCATTAACAATCGTGAGAACGGTTAACAAAAAGATGAAAATCCAGCGACCCAACGTAACTAGATTTTGGTTTTGACCTCTTGGCAGCCCGTTTTCCGGATGGAAACCGATCAAAAACTTTTCCATCTGTCTGAATATACTATATACCACATTTCAAATCTGTAGACAAAAAAATCTGTTCAGTGTATAGGTTAAGAATTTTCCTAACTACACATTCTCACTTTTATAGACATATATAGATGATAATACTTTTTCGTACGCACATTATCACCTTTCACACAAATTTAAAAAAATGTGATTGTATTTATCATTCTACTAATGAATATAATTTTCGAATTATTTCATTTTTAAAATGGATTTTTCAACATCAAATTATGTCGACCCGTTATAAAAAGCGCCATTTTGTTTATTTTAAGAGTACCTAACCGACAGTAAATATTTATTGTTCTGAGAAAATATAAAATGGATAAAATTTAAAATGAGTATATACATACACTAATTTTATTCATAAATAATATATAACTGATAATGCCGCTTATTTTTAGAGAAGCAGTGTATATTTTCTTAAATGTATTGATTTTTTATAATTTCAATATATAATTAGTTACAACTATATATAATTAGTAATAATTATTTAAATAGGTATACAATTAATAACAATAATATATAATTAGTAATAACAATTTCAAAATATACTTAGTTACAATAATATATAATCAGTAAAAATAATTTCAATATATAATTAAAAACAATAATATATAATCAGTAATAATAATTTCAACATATAATTAGTAAAAATAATATATAATTAGTAATAATAATTTAAATATATAATTATTAACAATAATATATAATTAGTAAGAATAATTTCAATATATAATTAGTATCAATAATATATAATCAGTAATAATAATTTCAACATATAATTTGTAACAATAATATACAATTAGTAATAATAATTTCAATATATATTTAGTAACAATAATATATAATTAGTAATAATAAATTCAATATATAATTAGTAACAATAATATATAATTAGTAATAATTATTTCAACATATAATTAGTAACAATAATATATAATCAGTAATAATAAATTCCATATATAATTAGTAACAATAATATATAATCAATAATAATAAATTCAATATATAATTAGTATCAATAATATATAATTAGTAAAATAATTTCACTATATAATTAGTAACAATAATACATAATTAGTAATAATAATTTCAATATATAATTTTTAACAATCATATATAATTAATAATGATAATTTGAATATATAATTAGTAACAATAATAAATGTTTAGTAATAATAATTTCAATAGGTATACAATTAATAACAATAATATATAATTAGTAATAATAATTTCAACATATAATTAGTAAAAATAATATATAATAAGTAATAATAAATTCAATATATAATAAGAAACAATAATATATAATTAGTAATAATAATTCTAATATATAATCAGTAACAATAATATTAAATTAGTAAGAATATTTTCAATATATAATTAGTAACAATAATATATAATAAGTAATGATAATTTCAATATATAATTAGTGACAATAATATATAATTAGTAATAATAATTTCAATATATAATTAGTTACAATAATATATAATTAGTAATAATAATTTAAACATATAATTAGTATCAATAATATATAATTAGTAATAATAATTTCAATATATAATTAGTATCAATAATATATAATCAGTAATAATAAATTCAATATATAATAAGTAACAATAATATATAATTAGTAATAATAATTTCAATATATAATTAGTGACAATAATATATAATTAGTAATAATAATTTCAATATATAATTAGTTACAATAATATATAATTAGTAATAATAATTTAAACATATAATTAGTATCAATAATATATAATCAGTAGTAATAATTTCAACATAAAATTTGTAACAATAATATATAATTAGTAATGATAATTTAAATATATAATTAGAAACAATAATATATAATAAGTAATAATAAATTCAATACATAATAAGAAACAATAATATTTAATTAGTAATAATAATTCTAATATATAATCAGTAACAATAATACTTAATTAGTAAGAATATTTTCAATATATAATCAGTAACAATAATATATAATTAGTAATAAAAATTTCAATATATGATTAGTAACAATAATATATAATTATTAATAATAATTTTTATATATAATTAGTAACAATAATATATAATTAGTAATAATAATTTCAATATATAATTAGTGACAATAATATATAATTAGTATTAATAATTTCAATGTATAATTAGTTACAATAATATATGATTAGTAATAATAATTTAAAGATATAATTAGTATCAATAATATATAATCAGTAATAATAATTTCAACATATAATTTGTAACAATAATATATAATTAGTAATAATAATTTCAACATATAATTTGTAACAATAATATATTTAATTAGTAACAATAATATATAATCAGTAATAATAATTTCAATATATAATTAGTAACAATAATAAATAATTAGTAATAATAATTTCAATAGGTATACTATAAGAAACAATAATATATAATTAGTAATAATAAATTCAATATATAATATGTAACAATAATATATAATCAGTAATAAAAATTTCAATATGTAATTAGTACCAATAATAAATAATAAGTAATAATAATTTCAATATATAATTAGTAACAATAATATATAATTAGTAATAATCATTTCAGTAGGTATACAATTAGTAAAATAATATATAATCAGTTATAATAATTTCAATATATAATTAGAAACAATAATATATAATTAGTAATAATAATTTCAATATATAATTAATAACAATAATATATAATTAGTAATAATAATTCTAATATATGATTAGTTACAATAATATATTATTAGTAATAATAATTTCAATATATAATTAGTTACAATAATATACACAGCAATAATAATTTCAATATATAATTAATAACAATAATATATAATTAGTAATAATAATTTCAATATATAATTAGTAACAATAATATATTATTAATAATAATAATTTCAATATATAATTAGTAACATTAATATATTATTAGTAATAATAATTGCAATATATAATTAGTAACAATAATATATAATTAGTAATAATAAATTCAATATATAATTTGTAACAATAATATATAATTAGTAATAATAATTGCAATATACAATTAGTTACAATAATATATAATCAGTAATAAAAATGTAAATATACAATTAGTTACAATAAATTTTTATTAGTAATAATAATTTAAATATATAATTAGTTACAATAATATATAATCAGTAATAATAATTGAAATATACAATTGTTACAATATTATATAATTAGTAATAATAATTTTTATTAATGTAAAATATCTGTGGAATTTCGACGAACTCCGTTTGTACATTTGATTGTGTGTACTTTCTCAATTTCTTTCTAATAAGTGATACTGCACAAAAGATATTTCCTTCCTAGTTGTATAACTCATCTCAGAATGGAGAGATATTTACTTACATCGGCAGTTGGAAACAATAGACCTATGCCATAAATAGAAGCAGTTTGCAAATATGTTGTGGCAGTATGACTGTTGCCTGTAAAAGATATAGAGAAACATATTACAATTTTCCCAACTTTTCATTTAGGAACACGAAAGTATTCTAGAATATTTTGTATTTATGATAACAATGTTTTATTGCGCTAATTTTCGTTTTGATTTGATGATTACTTATGTTGGCTTTTATTTAAGGAATTTCATAATTGTAACTTTCTTTCTTTATAGTTACATTTTACCTTGTTGATCATCATTGTATTATTTACGAATAATAATATTTGTGTTAAAAATAATTTTCGAATAATAATATTTGTACTTAAAATAATTAACAAATACTAATATTTGTTTTGAAAATAATGTAGTAATACTAATATTTGTGTTGAGAATAATAAACGAATAATAATATTTGTAATGAAATAATGTACAAATAATAGCATTTGGGTTGAAAATAATATATGAAAAATGACATTTGTTGATTGAGATTGTCGGACTGACTTCCTCATCTTGGTTGTTATTGTCACAACGTTTCGGCCGTTTTGCCCTCCGAACTTCGTCAGGTGTTTTGTATCGAACTGGGGAACCGTTTGTTAGGAGTCTCGAACCCAACCCTTTATTATTATTACGGGGGTACCGTGTTCGGACTCCAGCTAGGCTTTGTACCCCCGTAATAATGATAAAGGGTTGGGTTCGAGACTCCTAACAAACGGTTCCCCAGTTCGATACATAACACCTGACAAAGGCCGGAGGGCAAAACGGCCGAAACGTTGTGACAATAACAACCAAGATGAGGAAGTCAGTCCGACAATCTCAATCAATGAAAACACCTCATCTCAAAAATACAGACAATTACAATGACATTTGTGTTGAAAATAATCTACGAATGTTAATAATTGTGTTCGAAATACTTTTAGAATAATAATATTTGTGTTGAAAATAATTTACGAAAAATAATATCTTTATGTAAATTAATGTACACATAATAATATTTGTGTTGGTTGAAAATAATTTACAAATAATAATATTTGTGTTGAAAATAATTTACGAATAATAATGTTTGCGTTGAAAATAATTTACAAACACATTTTGTGTTAAAGATAAACATGTATAAAACTTAAGAATATTAAGAAAAAGTATCTTACGTTTTCCGTAAAAAATACTTATAATTATAATAATGTTTGAAATAAATAACTAGACATGTAGAGTAATTGACTTCCAGACATCATCAACTAACGTAGGTAAGAACCGCGATTGTCAGTTGTTATTGAAATAAATATACATTAGAGCAAATGAATATTTGGTTAAAAATGATTGCAACGAATGTATGATATGCATAATTAAAGACATGAATTTAGTATTTATAAACAACTCTGTTAATAAAAGGTTTTGGAATTCAGTTAAGAATAACAAAAAAATTTGGATATGTGATAAGAATCAAGTGACTGTCCTTGTACTACTTTGCATGTAATTACGTATTCGCCTTTCATAGTTTGAAGAGTTAGAGTTCTGTCAGAGCTTGGTCCTAGTTAGCGACACGCTAGCATGGAAATTTCGCAATCAGAAGCTTTGGAGAAACGTGGCCTTTAACATGGTATAGAACAAAATAAATGAAACGCTTTGAAACTTTCAATATTCGAGGTTAGTTTGAAGAGAGTCATTTGCTACAGAACTTGCAGGAACACACCAGTCGGCTGAGAGACCTATTCGTCATTATGGAGAACATATACTCCATTTAAGTTTAAGGAATTACCGACGCAAGACCACCTAACATCAAAGACTATTCAACGGAATAGGAACTTGGCCTTACTTCGATTTAACTGACGTTGTAACATATAGTAAACATTCAAAACTGTAATGTTGGCCAACGGAACCACACATATGCAAATGACCAAGCCATGGTGCGAGGTGAACTCACAATGACGGGAAGAGGAATGAAAAAAAAAGTACCGGTTCATGCGGGTAGTGAAAAAGCACGTAGTGAAACGGAAGAGTTTTTTTTTATCACATACCGGTGAGATAGACTTTTTAACAACTTGATGGGATGAGAATACTTTTACGCACGTGTAGCTGCGAGGGGAACTTTGAAACAAGATGTAGAACTTGTTAGTTGTCTCAAATTTAACAAACTAGTCGCTGATTGTAATTGCAGATGGGAAACGGTTAATTATCCTGGAAAGGAAAAGTAGAAATATGAAAATATTGCCGCTAGGAAAATATGGATTACGGGTGTAACAACTGTTAGTAATTGTTTTTTCTTTCAACTGAAAAAAATTCGAGTCAAATTTCCTTCCTTTGTTTCTTTGCAAGTCTTTCGTACATAATGTGTTAAAATGTAACGACCGCGCTACATCACTTCTTTCCTCTGCAATGGATCAGTTTCGTGCCGCTTGTCTATTTTCTCAGTTAAATAATCTACTCCAACAAATGGGTGATCAAACTTGTCACACACACACACACACACACACACGTGCGCGCGCGGGCGCACATAGATACACACACACACATATATATGTTAGAAATATATAGTAATGGAAGTTTATTTAAAATCTTTAAAACTATCAAAAATAAAATAAAATTTAAAAAAAAAACTACCTTCGTTGGAACATTATTTTGACAGCAAGTCAATTAATCTCCCGTATCGCTGAATAGATGTACTTATATGAACAAACAATAGTACTAATGTTTTCTTATTTATTTTCTTTCTTTGAAGATTGTAATGCTGGTTATGGGGCAGTCAAACCAGCTGCCAACGTTTCCCTGATTTTCATTGAAACTAACAAAGAACTTTTTTCGTGTCCTCGTTGTTCCCTTAAGTGCAAGTGCCTGAATGTCTCTTCCACTTAGTTCAGCAGGAATAAGCCATGTGGCACCTATAATAACTGATATGATTGATATCTCTCTAAGGTTCCAGTTTCTTTTCATATCATACGTGAGACCTTGATATTTGGTCTGTTTCACTCTTTCAGCTCTGTTAAGACCCCCCTCATTAAGGACACTCACTTCAACCAAGGTTGTCACTCTTTCTGACTTCTTCCATATAACTATGTCAGGTTTCACAGCAGCATTTTCAAAGTATGTGGCTGTAGGGATTACATGGTCGTAATTTCTAGTATATAAGTCATTTCCAACTGTTCTTTGAGGTCGATGTTCTCAGGACTTGCTGCTACAGTTGATGTTTAATTTTTTACAGATTGTCCAGTGGAGGTACTTCACTGGAGATACTCCATCATATCTCATTGTGTAGTAGCTGTCCCCCAAAAGAACCTTGCAGCTTGATATCAGGTGACTCACACTTTCCATTTCTGTATGGCATAACCTGCATTTGTTGTCATTACTGATACGTGATATCTTCTTGAATGTATTGGTAATCAATCCCTGATCTGAGCAGCCATTATAACCGTTTCTTTATCGTAGTGGAGGGCTCCCCTCTTGAGCCAGTCCAAGCAACCTTTTTTTCTATGCATTCCTGAAACAGTTCCCCCCCAAATCCTTTGCACGCTGATGTTGGTCGCCCTCTTTAAGGTTCATTCTGTGGAAGTTCTCGGTATATTTATGTCGTCTCTTTCTTGCTATTTCTGTGGCACACTTGTTTGGTGTTTGTCATCTTTGACAGAGCCCTGACCAAAATGTTTATCCAGCGAGCTTACTGGCTCTTGTCTCTTAATGTTCGTATACTATTGAGTGGGTGTGGTTTTGGGAGCTTCTCATATACTTGTGCTCACTATAGTTGCCCTATGTTCTTACATGGATCATCAGATGTTTACTATGAAACATTGTTTCGGACGTTTAAAAACAGAACAGTATATTAAATCATGGCTCTACAGCAGTGTTGATCAATTACCACCAATACATATAATACATAGTTGATAAACACCACGAATACATACGGTATATTATTTAATTACTGAGTAACTTTCAAATGAATTGACTAAATGAACTTAAATCCAATAATGTTTCAGAAGTGCACAATTCAGAGTAGAGATTTAAAAGTAAATAAACATGTAGAAACATTAGCAAAGCATACACGAATAAAACTGCTTTTGTATTGAGTATACACCGAATAATTTACTAGCACGTTTATATTTAGAAGTTATAACGTTTGTATATATATATATATATATACATATATATATATATATATATATATATAGAGAGAGAGAGAGAGAGAGAGAGAGAGAGACGGGAGAGATACATGGAGAGAGAAGAGGGGAGAGAGATAAGGAGATAGAGAGTATGTATGTATTTGAATAAGGAGATTGTAAATACAACACACGTGACCAAAACTAAATTAGTTTTTAACTTACATCTCTTGTCGTCATTCACTCTCGTAATCTCTCTTTCTATACATATGTCGAAGTGTTGGTTTATTTGAGTATTATTTTGAAAAGTGATGCTGTCAGGCAAAAAAGATTTTTTCTAGTTTAAATCATTTCGGATAAGTAAGACCTCAAAATATTTATAAGATCTGCTAGAGGTATTTCTATCTTTTTTATTATTTCTCATTTAAAAATATACTTTTTTCCAGTTCTATTGTTTCAAGGAAAACCACGGCTATAATTTTGAATTCCAGAAATTTTGACAAATCTCCGAAGCACATTTTTTTTCTTATATAACGTGAAATAAAAGTTTGTAATTGGACGAAACTTGAAAAAATATGAGATTATATTTTATTTTAGTTTACTGTAATTTTTTTTGAAATCAATATTACAAAAAATACATGTTTCTTGAATTAGGAAAAGCTACGGTTGAAGGAGGGAGAAGCAGCGTAGGAGAAGAAAACCGAGAGGGTGAAGTTAAGAAAGAAAATATATTTCAATTTAATGTCCATATTATCACGCGAAATTTGGGAGATTTTTTCCAGGCAAATATTTTTCTCTTTCGTTTTCATTTACGATTTTATTGTAACTTTTTCTTTTAATAAAAATTCATGGCATTTTATTCGAGAAAAGACAATAGGTGTTTTTTCTCACGATATATATATATATATATATATATATATTATTACATATATGTGTGTGAGTGTGTGTGTGTTTGTATGTATTATGTATATAAGTATGTAGATATACAAGTTTTAAAAATAGTAAATCAATATTTATGAAGATAAATATATAGCATTTGTGAACGTCTCTGTGTATAACACTTTACTATTAATAATATATATATATATATATATATATATATATAGAGAGAGAGAGAGAGAGAGAGTGAGAAAGAAAGAGATAGATAGATAGATAGATAGATAGATAGATAGAGATAGAGAGAGAGAGAGAAAGAGGGTGAGAGAGAGAAAGAGAGTTTTGGGGAATATATATGTTAATAAATCTAGGCAAAATATTTCGTGTTAAATCCTCGTGATGATTCCTTAGTCTAATGAATATTTATGAGGATTGAAAATGGAAAATTCTGTGTAGCTAAATTGCCATATAGATTTTCAAAACTTACTACTTAGCTCTTCTTACTTATCGAGTACTTTCAAATACTGAAAATAGATACGTAAATATATGTATATATATATATATATATATATATATATATATATATATAACTATTATTAGGTTATTATGTGTTTGAATAAATACTTAAGTGTTAGTTTTACTCACTTAGAACGCCTTTAAAGCTTCCCCGCTCAGTTATTTTACGACCAAATTTCAAACAATTTTTACAATTCACATGTCACTTTTACAGCTATATTTTGAAATAATTTTTTTCAATTATCGTTCATAAAATTATAATAAACTTAGTGGTGTTCAAAAGTCCAAAGAATACGTAAGGAACGTAGGAGACGATTTCTTGTGATTGGCTGTTGGTTACTATAGCAACTTTTTAAACATCAATATTTTAGAGCTGGTTTCTTATGACTAGCTGTTAGTTACAATCGCAACTTTTTCGTCGTCGACACCTTCATAAACCATTTTTTTACAAGGTGGTTACACTTATCAAGGCCCGGAAGCCGCTCAGGTAAGGGTTACTGCGTGTACAGTACGTAAATGTACGTAATAGATTTCATAAAGTGTCAATAAAGTGGGCGGTTCATCAAGAATTTGTTTATGTTGGACTTGAAGACATCCAAGCTGTAGTCAGGTGTGAAACAGGCAGACGGAACAGAGTTTCACAGGTGGGCACTTCTAAGAAAGGAGCTTTGTTCATGGAATCTACGCTTTGGTTTTGGCACAGATAAATGGTAGGAAAAACTTTTGACAGTGGTTTGCGCAGGACAGGTGTTTTCCGTGAAAGACCGGTGAGGGGAGGGACCAGCGATTGAAGCTCAGAGGAGCACCAGCTATGGAAGTAACGGCAAAACAAAGACAGGCTCGCAATGTCTCTCCTGTGGGATAAAGGTTGCAGGGAAGAGAAAAGGGCATCCTCCACTAAGCCATGAAGCCTATTTTGTACTATGTCAAGGCAGGATAAAGTGTTTTTAGCAGCTCCTGCCCAGATATGGCAACAGTACTCCATCCTTGGACGTACTTGGCTTTTATATAGATAGAGAATTGCATCAGCAGTGAGATATCTTCTGGAGCGGTAGAAGGATCCTACCATTTTTCCAGCGACCTTGGCAATAGACTTGATGTACGCGTTTCATTTCACATCAGGAGTAAAGGTCAAGCCCAGAAGCTTATCAAAGCACGGAGCTTCCCATAGTAGAGAGCCATCCATTTCAATCGATGCCAGATGGGGATCAGAGCATTGATGATGTAAAGATAGAAGTTTAGTTTTAGATGCATTAAAAGTAACCAGTTAACTCTTCCCCCACTGTACCACGCGCTCGAGATCAGAGGAGAGAGAACCAGAGAGAACTTTGTCATTTACGGTCTTTGATGTGTTGCCATAGATGGTTGTGTCATCAGTATAGATGTCAACGAATGATTTAAGTATGTGTTTTGGGAGATCATTGATGTAGATCAGGAAGAGAGTTGAGCCCAGGATGGAACCCTGAGGGACTCCAGCATTAATACTGAGGGCCTCTAATTTCTGCCCATCAACCACTACTCTTATGAGCCTATCAGAAAGAAATGAATTAATGACCGAGAAAACATTTCCAGTTATACCTTAACTGGAAATCTTGTGAAGTAGGCTCTTATGCCATACTTTATTGAAGGTTTTTGATATGTCAAGAGCAATTGCCTTAGAAATGAAGCCTTTGTCAAGAGATTCACTAATCCTATGAGACATAACTGTTAGCACATCTGCTGTAGATCTAGCATAACGGAAACCATATTGTATGTCACTTCTGCTGAGGTAGTTGACTACTTTTCTATTCAATATGGATTCCAGCAACTTACTCATGACACACAGGAGCCTTATTAGTCTGTACTGAACGGGGGATGACTTATCACCTGAATTCTTAAATACAGGGCGTACTGATGAGTTTTATCGGGGTGTTGGGAAGCACTTCTCCTTAAGGCAACGCTTAAACAGTTTTATAAGTAGGGGGGTAAGTTCTGGTTGAAGCTTTTCAGATATATAATAGGAATGCCGTCAGGGCCAGTTGCTTTACTGGAATCAAGGTTTTTAGCTTAGTGAACTAAAGCACCAATATTTGTATGTTGCATAGCGCGTTGTCTGTTATAGGAGGAATACCGTTGATGGCCCTCGTCGTGTAAGGTAGAATTAGCTTCAAAGTTCTTGGTAAATAGCTTGGCCTTACCTGATGCTGACGAGATTACCTCAGATCCATTGATGATGGTTGGGATAGAATGTATGCTTCTGTTCAGGGTCCTGATTGCTATTTGCCAGAACTAGTGGGGACCAAGCCGCTGCTGAGCAACTTTGGATTTAACAAACCGAGTATATAGCTCTCTTGAATTTTTTATTACTCTTTTACAGTGGTTGCTGGCAGTCCTGAAAGCAGTTCTAGTCACATTGCATCTATTATATTGGTAGCTATGGAAAAAGTGATTTCTGTGCGCGATGGCAGCAGCACATTTTGGCTGGCTGGCTGTCAGGTTTTTGTTGAAATTTTTTGGATGGTATGAATCGGTCTATGCCTACAAGCTATCCCAGTCAGCCGTAGAGTATCGATATACCGTACGGTGGAGAGGTACGTCTGAAGACTTATTGTATTTCGTTTTTATCTTAACTGATACAACAGGGGGAACAGAACGGAACATGAACATAGCTCAAGGGAAGTTCTGAGAAAAAGGTCTAGAAGGCTAGCGTACTGACCGGAAGTATCGGGCACACGTGTGGGTTCGTGAACAATCTTGGTAAGGCGAACTCCTGGCGAAATCATGACAGAACCCCCCTCATCATCTGTCGTGTTCGAGTGGGTCAGCCATTCCACAGTGTGGACATTGAAGTTACCACAAATGTGGATGTTAGCCAAAGGATGAGCAGACAGGATGTCGTCAATTTTATCAGAAATGCTTTTAAAGAGAGCAACTCCGCTGTTGTGGGGGTGATAGAGAGCAAATATAAATACAGTGGTGTACACAAGTGCTACCCCGAAGGCACATATAAGGTAAATTATGGTCTTCACTGGAGATATCCCTGCCACACGGAACCCCATCTTTAATGTAGGCACATATTCCATGCCCATGGCGATCTTGGGAGTCAGATTTAGATGTTAAGTTAGAGTATCATTTAATTATGAACTCGTCTAGGGAAGTGGTCAGGCCCCTGCCAGTTTCCCTTAGAAAGAATATGTCCGGTTTAGTCTCCTGTAATTGGGTTTCAACCTCTGGAAGATTGGAACGTAGATCTCTGATGTTGGAGAATGTCGTTCGCTTGCCATCTTATTTGCGTTATATATAGAGAGCGAATAACAGTAATGTTCTCTAACGTGCTAGAGCTGATAATATTTAGGCTACAACGTCGCCCGTTATTTCTGTTCTTCTTTTTTGTCCCTTCTTTCTGTTTATTTTCTTAATTATGCCTTTTATTTGATTTTTTATTTAGTAAATTTAAGAAGTTGTTAATAATTCTTATATGGATTATAAGCTATGCCTAGTATATTGAACACAAAAAAAGAAAATATTATTTTAAAGCAATGCCTGGAAAAATCATGGATTACATAGAAAAATGTTAGCATGAAAGTAATATGATTAAAATTAATCTGAGAAAATTAAACGGATTAGTTGTTAAAACTGGAAAAGAAAAAAAGAAGATATTCTAATAAAAATATATGTATCTATAAAATTGTAATTGTCTGCGTATGTACATTTCCCTATCAAACTATTCTGTTATTTTTCAGCCTACTCGAGGTTTGAGATAAGGAGTAGAGATTTGAGATAAGGAGTATAGAGATTTGAGTAAATCTTTTAATCGTTTTCGGCCAAAATTTGGCTGTCAAGCGGTCAAAGTTCCAAAATTCTACTTTTGAACACTCTATCAAACTCCTCTGCCAATGTTGTACCTAAACACTTGAATTTTTAGATGTAGGTTACCTGGACATAGATCAAACTTTTTATTTTTTTTACATGAAGGTCACCACTTATCAAGGCTCAGAAGCCACCCGAGGATAAGGGTTCTAGTGTGTAGCCTAAAACAATAAATGTTAAGTGGTAAAAATTGGGGTCAAAGTTTTTAAAAAATGACATTTGGAGTCACTAACAAATCACTCAGCCAATTTTTGGTCTAAACTTTTAAAGTCGTACAGAACGTGTATTCAGACATAGGCTCAGCTTTTTAATCGATTTTTGGCCAGAAAAGTTGAGCTATCAAGAGGTTAAAGTTGAAAGAGTTTACTTTTGTAGACTCTACCAAATTCCTTTGCCAATTTTGTGTCTAAACACTTGGAATTTTAGATGTAAGTTACCTAGACATGCGTCAAACTATATATATATATATATATATATATATATATATATGAACAAATGATTAATAAAACATGTTAAAAGACATCTTGAAAAATAGTTAAAAACATATTTAATTTTAAAAAAGGAAGCACAAGATAAGTGGATAGTCCTTAATCTGCGGAGTTTCGAAGAAATACTCTCCTTCTCATCAGAGGGTAGGAATTAGCAAAATGCAGGATCGAAACTCCGCGGATTAAGGACTATCCACTTATCTTGTGCTTCCTTTTTTAAAATTAAATATGTTTTTAACTCTTTTTCAAGATGTCTGTTAACATGTTTTATTAATCATTTGTTCATATTATAAGCTCTATTTCCTTTTCGGTTTTATTGAGCTTTTACATCTGGCTGAGTTTATTTTACTTGTAAATATTAACTCTTTAATATTTATAATATATTTTAAGTTTACCATTTTGATTACCTTGGTAAACTTATTGTAATTTTTATTTTATATATATATATATATATATATATATATATATATATATATATATATATATTTATTTAATATATATATATATATATATATATATATATATATATACTTGTACTTTTTTGTAGAAAAAGAAATCCCATACAGTGCTCTATTATTAGGGAAAAACCTTTCTCAAAATAAGAGCAATATATTTTTTTGTATAATATATACAGGAATTTACATCGGTAGTCGGTACCGACGGTTTCAAGCCCAGTATGTGAGGACTGCTCTTAATGTCCGCCTCAGGCTCTCTTCAAAACTGGGCTGAACTGTTAGCATAATAAATTTATAAATTTTAATATTGAAGCATCAAGACTTTTATATATAATGTAAAATTGAATTTAAAAACTAATTTTTGATGCAGCAATATTTTAAGTTACCATTTTATTATATTTTTACTAGAATATCTTGTCTTTTTCAGTTTTTACAATTAGTCCTTTTATTTTTCTAGTTGGCAATGGGCATTTGTTCAACAACTGTTAGGAACTGTGGTCAGAAATAGGTCCAAAAGTGAGGCTTGCTAGTCTTGACGATCTGGGAGACGGGTCGGTTACGTTACTGTCTGTGTCAAGGAATCGGATATAGAAAAGTTATGGGTGATGCTACCAGCTGTGTCAGTGTAAAGAAGACAAACCAATTACTGTGGTGGACAGTAAAGTCACCAAATACATGTATTTAGGCGCTAGTGTCAAGGCAGAGTTTTACATATATGCTAGCTGAGATATGATTGATTAGAGTACGGTGCTGGGTCGAGGGAGAGCAATAAAGAAAATACAAGGAATCAACGAAATTTTGTAAAATTAATCTAAACACACACAAAACCCTGGTCATCTGGTTCTAGTTTAGATTTCCTAGTCATGAGGATATTGTTACGAATATAGACTCGTGCGTGCGTTTGCCAGAGGATTAAAAGATGACTATTATATATTGGTTGTATCGTGTGTAATCGTCTAGTCAGCCTTAATGTCGTGTGTGATCGTCTAATCAGAGTTAATGTCATATGATCGTCTAGTGGTCCAGTCTAATAAATGATATGTTCATATGCCGTTGTGTGTGTGCTGTACATGTATTTTTTAACATACCTTTTGCGTCTTGGATGTTGGAATCATCTCGTCTTGGAGGGGAGACTTAGTACTTGTTTTAGACGAATATTCATTCACTCCAACACGATGAATTTTATTTCACTTTCCAGTTGTCTCGCAGAATGATGGAAAGTGAATCTGGCCTGTGTGGTCTCTTGGTCTCCTTTCTACACACGTCAGCGTCCCACCCCCGCAGTGAAGGGGATGAGACAACGGTGAAGCCGTCCGTCCTCTTCTACGCCCAAACCAAATCTCCACGATTCAGCTAACCTGATCGCGTGACTCACACGTAATCCTTTCAGCTGATCCTGACTTTCGGTCAACGTGTCTCAACCTAATTTACACCTCTCCGTCTCTCTCTCTCTCTCTCTCTCTCTCGTGGTCCATTCTCTAACATTCCATCTATCCTTATTTTCAAAAATTGTACGCATTTTTAAATTCTAGTACATTTTTTCTATATCTACACAACCACTTGGTTAAGAAAGATCAGACACCATAAAACAAAAAACGAAACTTTTTTCTCAAGTCAGCTCTTTTCCAACTGGCTTCATAAGTTTATTTTTTAGACCAGAATCTCTATCTGATCTCCCTGGCATATTCCTTTTGTGTGTAAGGTAGTACCTCCTATAACTCACGTCAGCTGTTTCATCCAGCCACCCTTATGCCGTAAACTGATGTCTCATTCTACCTCTTTACGAAATCGACGACTCTTCGTCCAAATATGTCCTTGATCCTTTCTTCAGCATGGTTGATCTATTAATTAGAGATTTGTTTTCGTTTTGTAATTAACTTATCTTTTGGGGACATTCTCAAATCTCATTTATCTTCGTAGTGTGCTTCCAAAGGTTTAAGTGAAAGATAACTAGGCATGTTAAAGTGGTTAGAGGGGATGAAGGAGTGCAAGTTAGTTTAATTTTGGCGCTAAGGTGTCCGTGAAGTTTGCATGGAGATAGGATTTCTACATGGTCTAAGTTTGTTCTAAATCTACGGATATTTGTAAATACGAGCCTCAAGGGAGAAGGCGAAAAGTTGGATTAAACTGTCATTCTATTTTATTTCATAGTTTCGGTTTAGGGTGAGAGGTGCTAAAAAAGCAGATGTGCATAACCACCATCACGCATCACAAGTAGACCATCAGCCGACTCTTTATCTACAGAGATTGTGGCATCGGGAATGCCCAACAGAGATGAGTGATGGGTCCCTTTCCATGCGCGAGGTTGCACTACAAACACTTAAATATTATACAACTAATGACGACATGGCACTAGAAAAATTTCAATATTAAACAACTGATGATAGAGCAGCCACTCTAAACGCTACCAAAGTATTATGGTGCTTGCACTATCAGTTGGAATACAGCAGCCAGAAAAAAAAACTGCCCAACCTGTGCCCTCAAACCTGTCAAACAAAAGTGGCCCAGTTCAATCATGTTAGCACACATGGTAAACAGAACCCCCCCCCAAATGCTCAAGATCAGAGAAATAGAATGAGGGAGGTGTGGGTGACGGCATTCATTGCCCAGGGCAGAAACAAGGCTAGACACTGATCATACATATGCGCCTGGCTAATATGGAAAAGAAGGAGTATCGAAGCCGGGAGATAAGCAGCCTACGTACCCCTTAAGCAATTTAGGTTTGCAAAGCGATCATTTTTACGAGTTACCAGCTTTAGAGAGGTCTTCGATCAGGACTGTTGAGGCCTTTAGCCCTCGTTTGGTGTAAAGACTTATGAGGTCAGTGGCACAGATTTATCATCGGAGTTTTCCTTCTCCTAGACGGATGTCCTGACAAGATCTATGGGTCCATCAGCACCAAGAGGGTTAGCCCCGGACCTGGTTCAAAGCCAAGTATTTTTACGCCCCCGAATGAGTAGTTACGATTAATCGAGTTAGTATCAGTTGTAATTAATGTCTGCTGTTTAGTGCACTCCTTAAAATAGGATTAAGATTGGAAGATATGGTTTGGAGTGGAAACGTGGGTGAGGGTATACATCAATATGAAGTGTAAATTTAAGGTTTATATCTACTAGAGTTCAACGAGAATTAAATGTGGTCTGTGGATCGATAAATACGTAAAAAAAAACTATAGTATACAGTATTAGTGTATGATTTGAACTGAGCTTCCGTTGTTAGTTTTCATGTAAAGACAATTACCACTACTTGAAAAGAAGATATAGAGTTGCTACATATTATAAATCACTTTAAATATAAGTAAAAACTAATGTTTTATAATGAACATTGTTAAAAGTTAATTAGTTACTATCGATCTGTCTGTATAATCTATCTATTTATCTATCTCTTCAATGATATTCTTAAAAAAATTATATTGGGAGTTATTTATTGTTTATATAATAAAGTGTAGCAATGTGTTTTAGCTGAGATGTTTACATAAATTAGCTAGGTTAAACATAAAAAAATATACTTTGGACAGGCAGACGTGGAAAGGTCACACATACGAGATGCGTGTTGTTTTTTGAATGATGACGTAACGGAATTGAGGTCAGGAGGTCGGGAAGTTTTAGTCAGTCGCAGAGTCGAAGAGTCGGAGAGTTGGAGTCACGCAGGTGAATAGACGTACTTCAAGCCAGGAAGCGAGCTGTAAGAACAAGCATGTAGATACGTAAGCAGACTCTTTGTGAAGACTATTTGAGGCAACTAAAATAAATTTATATTATAAAAATATAAAGTGTTGTTGTGTGGTTTGAAAAAAGAGGGAAGTACAGATGTCTCAAATGGGTGGTGTTCGTCATTTCATGGTTCGTAACGGAGCTCAGCAGGAAGATAGAAGAACTCATGAAAGAAAAAAGGCGTGAAGCATATATTATTCTTATAAAAAAATGATAACTTTATGTAAATATGAATTGTAATATATACCAGTGTGGTAACTCTCTGATACAACAAGTTTTAGTCAGTCGCAGAGTCGAAGAGTCGGAGAGTTGGAGTCACGCAGGTGAATAGACGTACTTCAAGCCAGGAAGCGAGCTGTAAGAACAAGCATGTAGATACGTAAGCAGACTCTTTGTGAAGACTATTAGTCTATACGTCGATATCATATACTCCTGCTTAAAAAAAACTCGTCCCCCTTCGCCAATCTTTTACGAGAAACACCCGTCTGGCTGAAACTACTGTAAAATAATTTTCCCCACTCTTTATCTGTGCCTAAATCCAAACGTAGATTCCATGAGCAAAGCTTCTTTATTAGAACTGCACGCCAGTGGAACTCTCTGCCGCTTGCCTGTTTCCCATCTGACTACAACTTGGACGTCTTCAAGTCCAACATAAATAAACTCCTGACAAACCGCCCCCTTAAGTAAGACACTTTATCAAAACCCTCAATACTAAAGCAAATATTAATGATTACTACAATACTATCTCATTGATTACTGTACACGCAATAACCCTTATCCCTGAGTGGCCTTCGGGCCTTGATAAGTGGTGTCCCAAATGTAAAAAAACAACCAAAAAACAACATACATTCAATTTATACGTTTATATCTGACCCAGTTACAAGAACAATATCTCCGACCTCACTATGTAATATGGCTGTTATATTATCTCACCAATATATAACATATGACACGTTTTACCCCTAACTATACAATACTATGGCTAATAAGTATCTATCTTATAGATAATCTATAGACATATAGGTACAAGTTATAAAATAATGTATGTCTACTCAATAGATAACTATAGTAGTTTAGTATCGATTTCTAAAGGTTAGCTTTCTAAAGTTAAGGGCTGGAAGCTGAACTCCTTTACCGATGAACGTGAAAGTATGTGATTTTTAACATATTGGGAAGCAGGGCAATTTGTTATTTACCCAGTTGGAACAGGAGAGATCATATAATTTTCAAGAATACAGCATAATTATACATTGTGATATATAGAGATTTGGGTAGGATTTATGAGTATAAACATTTAGAATATTGTTTATCATGCAAAACACACACAGGGGGCGTCTTGTAGGCAAAGTAACTACCATCTCGTCATTTAGAAAACAATTTGTGTCAATTATTTTAGTATTATACATTAGTAACCATATACATACTAGCATAGGCTTTATTTTTAAACATGCGCTTAGTCAGGGAATAATAATTTATGATTGTCAATACGAGTGAAACAGTAGCAGTAATTAAGTACAGGAAAACAGGTATTGGTGAATTAGAAACAATTTTGCAATACTTACTTATCAAGTAAGTAATTAAATGTAAGAGGCTTGCTTTCCACGAATATATCGACTACACGTTGTGTTCAATTAGATATCTATTTGTTTTCAACCTGCGGTCAGTCCTTCCTCTCAGCATAGGAGGGTGTTTCTGTGAATTTATGAAAAATTATATTTTACTCATGTAATATATCTTTGTAGAGAATAAATACATTTCAGTACATTATGCAACAACTTTACAATAAGTCTAAACCAGTCAGGTGACCACAAGTAGCCTGCAAGCAAAGCCATTTGTTTTGTTTATTAGAGAAAAATATATAAAATGAGAAGTTGTGGTTAATTGTCCTAGTCAGGAACCAAAGCCAGGCGCAGAGTGTCTTGTAACTGCCCCTGGTTAATAGACAAAGCATAATATTGAAGTTGGGCGATAGGCATAACCTACCTACTCCTTCCGTGATATACGTTTACAAACTGGGGAATTCGTAAATGTTATACGCTCTAGGAAGGTTGACAACTATGACCCAGCAGGCGCCCTTTCCCCAGTGTTCTATATATAATTTTATGTATCCAGATAAAATTTTCTGAATCTATTTTATACTGTTGAATCAGGAAATGGCATCCTCCCATCTCCAACATGTAAAGTTTTTGTACTAAGTAGAGTTGAAATAAATCAGATGTTTGTAGTATTTACAGCCAATTTTTCTCAACATATATCATCCTAAATATGTTTCATAAGTGTAAAAAGTTTTGACAACAACATATATCGATTACCTGGTAGAAACATCGATTACTGTAAAAATAATGAAGGTAAGTACGCGTAAATTGCGAGTTGCTTTAGCATTGTTCAAACTTCAGGGTCTGAATATCCGTTTCTTCGAACCCTGGAATGCTTAACAGCAGGGAGATCACTTTTCATATTCCAACAGTAGTCAGCCATCCTGATTGCGTCCTAGTGACCATAATACCTGGTCTCTATCACTTTCAGGTCCTGATTGAATCTCTCCCCCATGCTTGTCACTCATTGATAAGTTCTACGTAGTTTGTGGCTTTATTGTTGTTAAGAAAGTGTTTCATTCCATACTTCAAGTCTACCTTCGTTCATTGAGTTTTTTAATTCTGATCTTCTGACGATCTGCCGTATCTGAGGACCTTAAAAGATACCAGCTTACTTCTTCATGGTCAATACCTACATCGTGAATAAGTCATCATCCTTGTCCACAGTCTTAGTGAACTGCTTGTTTAATCCGAGCTTGATATATATTAATGAAAGGGATATTCTGACTCTGGTCAGAAGAGAGTCGGTGATGACGTTTTTTCTTTGCAATTCCTTTTTCGTGTATGCATGATCACACATTTTTTAAATATTTCGAGGTCTTATGACTTGAAACGTATCCCTTTTCGACATAATCATCCTGAACTATCGGAGCTGAATACTTCTTGTCATTTAAATAATCATTTTCAATCAATAAAATTATTTGAAATGACCCCCGCCCCCGAACAAATTCTTCAGTATGTGCGTGCATGGGAACAAAAACATAAAAAAAAAATTACATGTGACTCCAAAACTTTAACCGATTCAACAAAACCAATGGGACTTTTTCATTTAGAGTGGATTCGTCCTAAATCAGTTGAAAAAACACAGACAAATAATTTGTTGTTGACCAGTAAAATATATATTAGAATATATATATATATATATATATATATATATATATATATATATATATATATATATATATATATATATATATAGAGAGAGAGAGAGAGAGAGAGAGAGAGAGAGAGAGATAGATAAATGTGTATGTATGATTGTGTGTGTATAGATAAGATTACAAGTGCACCGGCAGATTGGTTTCCAGTCACAACAAAAAGGGGTGTATAGTGGACCGTCTTTATTGCATTCTCATCAACTCCTATATTTGTTTTACTTGCGGATCACTACTTTTTTTTACATGGGGTTACCACTTATCAAGGCCCGGAGAATGCTCAGGGATAAGGGTTATTGCGTGTACAGTAATCAATGAGATAGTATTGTAGTAATCATTAGCATTGGAGAGTTGATAGAGTGTCTTACTTAAGGGGGCGGTTTGTCAGAAATTTGTTTATGTTGGATTTGAAGACATCCAAGTTGTAGTCAGGTGGGAAATCCGAAAACAACTCGGGGATGAGGGTTAATGAATGTAAGGTGGTGGTGAAGTAATTGTAAATTAGGAGCAATTTGATTATTTATGAGGTCAGCATAACAGGGACTTGTTTACATTAGATTTGAAGGTTATCATGTTGTATTTAGCCGGTAAGCATGCGAGATGAACAGTGTTTTAAAGGCAGTCAGTACTGTGAGAGAAGATTGTTCATGGAATCTACGTTTACATTTAGGCACATACAGAGAGTTGGGAAAATCTTATATTGTGTTTTTTGCTCGTCGATGTTTTTGTGAAAGTGTGAAAATTGTGGGGCATAGATTGGAGTTCAGACGAGCATTTACCATGAAAATAGCGATAGAGCAGGGACAAACTCGCGATGTCTCTTCTGTGAAAAAGAGCTTGCGGGGAAGAAAAAAGGGCATCACCAACTAGGTTTCGAAGCCGGTTTTAAACTCTATCAAGGCAGGATAGGGCGCACGGAGCAGCTCCTGCCCAGATGTAGCAACACTATTCCATTGTAAGACGCACCTTTTTCTTACACAAATAGAGGATCGTATCGGCAGTGAGATACTTACTGGAGCGGTAGAGTGATCTAACCATCTTCCCAGCCATCTTGGCAACCGATTTGATGTATGAGTTTTATTTCAGATCAGGAGCTAAGGTCAGTCCCAGAAGCTTTTCAAGGCACGGGGCCTCCTCAGGAGTCATATTGATATAAACAGAGTTTAAAATAAAATCGACACAAACGTCTAATTATGGGCCCCCTTGGTTTTCGATTTGACACCGACGGTATCGATGTTGCCCTGGTCCTCTTCAATATACATATAAATAAATATTACGCTATTGTCTTCAATATCACGCCCTTATTTTTTTCTTAGTAAACTAGCATTCTGCTGGGGTTGTCTACCACTAAACTCCATTTCTCTCTCTCACTCTCTCTCGCACACACACGCACACACACACATAACGACACACGCACACATATATATATATATAATATACATATATATATTTCTAACAAACGCATTACTTGTTGATTTTGTTCAATAATGATCATTTTGATAACAGTCGCAAAATGTTTCGAAGAAATAGCCAATCGGCACTTTTAATAGACTCTGTATATATGTAGATGCATTATGGTGTTGCTTTGAAAAATATATTAGCGCTCTGAAAGGAGGAGGGCATTATTTGCATCCACCATGATGCAAATGAACAAAAAAATGGTCAAATTGGCGACTTAATGGCGAAAAGTCCGAGTTTGCTTTTTTTTTTCTTTTGACGCGGGAAGTCATTGCTGACCTTAAATTACTGATAATGGAAAACTGACTCGTCTTTTTTTATCGTTCTTACTTCGTTTTGGTGCAGTTTGCCCAAAGACCCTCGCTGTGCTTATTCCGCCTAATCTCAGCGTAAGTGGATCAAGCCTTTAAGGACTGAGAATTACACTGTAATAATGGCCTCCATAAGTTGGAGGTTTGTGTATTATGTATATTTAATTTTCTTCGTATATACGTATATTTTATTATTGTTTTTTTTTTATATCTTTAATAGTAGAGATGACCTGGCGACGTTATATTAACAGATTTTTTTTCTTTATAAGGAAACGGATTTCCAGGAATTCATATCTTGGCTCATTCAATGGGGTGAAAAACAATAAAAATATAAACGAAAGAGAAAGGAGATTGAACGTTAGTGACAAAATGAGCACACACCCACACACACACACACACACACACACACACACACACACATATATATATATATGCATATATATATGTATGTATATATAATATATATATATATTATGCATATATATGCTATGCGTACATATATATATATGTATATGTACACATATATATATGTACTCATATATATATATGCATAATATATATATATTATATATATATATATATATATATATATATAAGTATGACGATAGAACAACGATAGAACAAGAGGGTGCAACGCATAGAAAAAAGATAGGGGCATAAAGAAGGAGGCGAGAACCTATAATAGTAAAGAGAGAAAGAGGTAAATAGCGAAGGAGAAAATGGAAAAGGAAAAACAGTATGTAAAGAGATAAAGTGTGAGAATAAGAAGTAATTAAAAGAGAGCGAGAGACTTTGCTGCGTGATTGTGAAGAAATAGAAAAAAAAAGAGACATCAAATTCTGCGAGGAACTATTAGAACGAAAGGAAATAGAAAGCAGAAATGCATTGCATGCGAAAAATGACGAGTATTAAGAAAGTGAAAACAGAAAGACAAATAAATAAAGAAAATTAAGAAGAAAGTGAAAGACAGTAATGAAAATAGATGCAGGGGAAGAGAGACATAGAACACACAAAGATATACAGATTAGAATAAACGATAGAGAGAAAAAGAAAACAGTAAACACTGATCGAGAGAAATTGAGATATAATGAAACATACAGACAAAGACGTAGAATGGTCGACCAATAAGTAGATAGATAGATAGATAGATAGATAGATATACAAATACAAAATAAGACAGAGACGGAGAGGCGTGTATATATATATATATATATATATATATATATATATATATATATATATATATATATATATATATATATATACGTTTTGCGTTTTATTTTATATTACCGTATCTTTCTGTTAAGTTACATTATTGTTCCAGCTACTTGGCCGTTTTTTGGCCGTCTGTAGCATTGAGCACTTTTTTCAGTTTTTATTAATTATCAATTACCATTTCCACTATATATATACATATATATACATATATATATATATATATATATATATATATATATATGTTCACTACACTGAGGAAGACTGAAGGATCTATGGAAAATATGTACTTGTAAAAAAGTTTTTAAATGTTTTTCATAATATTATTTTGTAGTTCTGCACGTCACCAATTGAAAACGAATAAAGAAAACTCATAAGCTTTTATACTTTTCGTATTCTTTTTTTATACATTTCCACACACACACACACGCACGCACCCCCCCCACACACATATATATATATATGTCTGAAAATATTTTTTTCAATTAAATTTCACTTTTTATATATACACATCCTTAATTTAAGAAACTCATGGTGATTACATATAACAAATAAATTAAAAAAAATATATTCCAAATTTCATGTTAACCATTTATTCTTTTATTCCCGTCGATACTTACAATAATTAAAAGTTACTTTTTCCTAGCACAAAATCATCCATTTAATTATTATATATATCAATGAACCTATTTATGCCCTTAACTCATCAGAAGTATCAACTATCTATCCATCAAAATAAAATAAAATGCATTTTGGAAATGAATACAAAACTAAAAATTGGAGAAGTTAAAATGATCCGATTTTTAGCTCACAGAACGCTACTTTGAACTCAGAAATAAAGTCATTAATATTTAAATATTCGTATAAATTTTATTAATTGTAATATATACTACTAAAATATTTTTATATTCAATTATTTATTTATAATTGTTCTACAAAATAGTTACAGTCAGGAATTGTAAGTGTAAATGGAATTAAATAGATTGTAAGATAGTTACACTCATAAAATTTGGAATATAGACATTTGTCATTTATTTGTTATTTGTTATATATATATATATTTATATATATATATATGTGTGTGTATGTGTGTGTATGTGTGTGTGTGTGTGTGTGAATAACGATTAATACCAAAAATATATAAATGTTTATATTTTTTCCGTATTTATTTCCTATGTGTTGACGTGTAGGAATACAAAAGGTCTTTTGAAAAAAAACAAGAATTTTTCTTTCAAAAGCATATATTTTCGACCGATCCTTCGATCTTCCTAAGTGTGAATGGTGGAAACATGAGTGTGGGGCGGGTACGGTTAGCAGCAGGAAGGCCACGGGTGTAGCTATTAAGGTTAAGATCTATTTGAATATGACCCGTCCAACATTTTTGACTTGGAATGTTCAGCAACTTGTGTGTCTTCTATTCAAAACGAAGTCTTTCATGAAACTTGGAATTGGACACCCACGCATCCCACGAGCACCCTCGTATATGTGAACATACATGCATATACACCCGCGCACTACCACATTTGCATAATCACGTACCCATACATACACAGGAAACGCACACACACGTATATAGACGTACGTACATATACACCTGGAGATTGATAAGCAGATGTAAGTGATAAGCGAAGTGAAATCTTCTCACAAAAAGCTTGGACTTATAGATTGATGATCCTAGGTGCGAGACGAGGTCAAAGGACACGCTGTTTGTCTGGATTGCCCACACGCATATATATACATATATATATATATATATATATATATATTTATATATATATATATGTATGTGTGTGTGTGTGTGTGTGTGTGTGTGTGTGTGTGCAATCGATAATGTAGATGGAGGATAGGCTTGTTCAGTCCCAGGAGTCGGTGTTCAACATCAACGTATACAGATGAGACAACATACACTTCTAGACTGACGAATGCCAAGATCTGAAGAAGTTCAGATGTTGAATTCATCGAATGCTATAAAACGACTAAAATGAGAATAGCAGCCCGATTAATGCAAATATTCCAAATTATTGACCAGCATGTAAAAATCCCGAAAGTAAACTTTTATAAACAAAATAAATGGTTATTTCAAAATTAACCGTTACATACCATAGAAAATTAATTCTAAAAGCGAAAGAAATTCTCACTAAAATTTAGGAGCCTTAACTAGAGGGGACAGTGAAGAGTTACGAAGCGAGGTGTTTCACATGACATTAAGATTCTAGCATGTTGGCATAGTCTGGGAAACAGTAAACAGAAGGAGAATTCTGAAGATAGGGAGAAACTATTAGAGAAGACATCTGGGACCTCACTAATTAAAGATTTGGGTATTTCTGATTTTTAGGTTTGTCGAAGGTATTTAAATAAAGGTTGTACTATTGCAGCAACATTATTAAATAACATTCCATGATCGCACTTGAAACCCAAGCAAATTAATACAGCAATCGGCGATGGGACAGTTACTGAAGCTTGGTGGCTTAGGTTTAGAGCCGATTATCTGCGTCTTGTAAAAGAGAGGGAAACTAATAGTCGTGGTGTCTACGCAGACATGACAATGCTCCACGCATAGACTCATAGTGTTTTTATAGAGATATATGATAATGGCAAACTAGAAAACTTTTTGGCTCAGTAATTGGAACCCTAATTTTTTTGTAGCAGTTTGAGCAAGATATTTTTTATGTATCTTTTATGTATTTGTTCCCATTCCTGTTACCGGATTGCAATGATATATTCTCGGGTAGAATGTTATTAGCCATGCTAATCGGTGATTAAAACATTTTCTTTATATATATATATATATATATATATATATATATATATATATTGAGATGGAAAGCCTACCATTTTGATAATAAGCAAAGTGAAACCACAGAACCAATACACCACCAACCTGGAGAAATAAAAGAAACCATCCTCAGACAAGACAATGAAGAAAGAAAAGCAGCGAAATACTACAGACTAAAAACATACAAAAACCCTAAGAGAAACATAGACACTGAAAATTTTGAAAATGACTTAATCAACCTGATTAAAAATATTAAATTTAAGAAAAATAAAAAATATATCACTCCAACACTTAAAAAAATAAATAAATTTTCAAAATCTATTTCTACAAGCCACCAAAATAAACTCATAGTACCGGCAGATAAAACTGGAAATTTCTACACAATGGACTATATACAATATAAAAATCTAATATATAAAGAACTTAATAAAAATTATAAAACTACTAATAAATCAGCACTAAATAAAATAAATAATGATGCAAAAACATTTTAACTAAACTTAAAATAGATAAATACACAGAAATAACGGTACCAGGCACCCCGAGATTTACTTTAAAAGACCACAAACACAGCTTCAATATTAACCCTACTATTAGACTCATTTGCCCCTCGAAATCAGATATAGGACTGGTTAGTAAAAACATATTAGATAGAATTATCCCCAAAATTAAATCCATAATAAAATACCCACCATGGCAATCTTCCAACCAAGTAATCGACTGGTTTTCTAATATTCAAAATAAAAATAATATTAAATTTCTTTCTTTTGACATTGAATCATATTACCAATCTATATCACATTAAACTTAATAAATCTCTATTAATGGCACGAAAATTAACTAATATAACTGAAGACGAAACTAAACTAATACTTATAGCTAGACAGTCTTTAATAACATTTGATAATAAATATTGGACCAGGAAAAATACCCCTAACCACTTCAACATTTTAATGGGATCGACGGACTCGACTCAGGTCACTGATCTAGTTGGCCTTTTCCTTTTAAATGAAATACATTGCATACTCCATAAACAATTCAAACTTGAAGGAGGGCTATATAGAGATGATGCACTTTTCATAACGAATTCTACTAATAAAAATTATGAAAAAGCAATTAAAGCTCTACATAAATTATTTAAAAATTATGGACTTAGTATAAAAATCGACCCTAATAAAAAATTGTTAATTTCTTAGACATAACCTTAAATCTTGAAAATTCTACCTTTGAACCATACCATAAACCTAACCAATCACTTCTATATGTCCACAATCAATCAAACCACCCTAAATCAATATTAGAATCAATAGTTCCCAATATCGCTCTAAGAATTTCTAGACTGTCTTCTACTAAATCAATATTTACCAAAAATGAAAAATACTATAATGAAGCTCTTAAAAACTCTGGATATAATTCACAAATTAAATTCATAAATGAAAATGATAGAAACATAAACTGCATTAAAAATAAACCTATTAAGAGCGTAATAACATATAATATGGCAATGTCTTCCCGTATACGAGTTAAGAAAAATAACCAGGAGACAAAAAAAGATAAAACCAAACTACAAATATTAGATAATAATATAAATAAACAACAAACTAAAACCCGCAAACGTAAGAATAGACACAAGGAGATCCTATGGTTCAACCCCCCGTATTCCAAAAACCTAGAAACAAACATAGCTAGAGAATTTTTTAAAATATTAGATAAGAACTTTACAGCCCCCCATAGATATAATAAGATTTTCAATAAGAACACAATTAAAGTCTCTTACTCTACTATGCCTAACCTTCATCAGAAAATAATTAGCTCTAATAATAATAAAATTAACAAACTACAAAATACAACTATACAAAATACATCGGACTGTAACTGTAGAAGAAAAAATAAATGTCCCCTACAAGGCTCATGTAAAATTAAAAATGCTATCTATAGCTGCACAGTATCAAAAACTCCAAATATACAAGAACCTATCAACAGCCATAACTCAACTACCAGATTAAATAATAACACCAACTTAAATCAATCTACCGATCAATTACTAACCAACCCACCACATTATAATCCAACAATATACCTAACGGAAAATAATCATAATAATCAAGAGGTAATATATATTGGTTCCACATCTGGCCCAATAAAACATAGAATTTCAACGCACAAACATTCTTTTAAAAATAACTCTCTATCAAACCAAACTACTCTATCCAACTATATTTGGCAACTAAAAAATAGCAATATTTCTTTCAACTTAAAATGGCAAATAATTGAGACTTGCAAATCATATAAGCCAGGAGATAAATTTTGTACATTATGTACAAAAGAAACCCTAAAAAATTTAAAATATGAAGATATAAAAAGCACAACCAAACTAGTAAATTCAAGACACGAGCTTCTATCATGTAATCATAAACGTTGGTTTAAATTTAATAAATATAAACCACCGTAAATCATTAAAAATTACTCATTAGTAAAAATAGATTACTTTTTTTTTTAATAAATTAAGTTAGACCAATTACCGCCCTTAGACTCGTAAATCAAATAATAAATAAAGCCAATAACACATGACAATTATCTCCCCTTAAAAACTTGCAAAATAAATATTCTCTCTCTATAGATATTAACTGTAGCGTCTTTAAATCAAAATACGCTAACGGAAACAATTTACTGCACGAGCGTCGCCCTTTTAAAATTCATCATTCAATAAAATAAAAAGCTATAGCAAACATCTAAATGACTACTTTAAATACAGTTCCTGATTTCAAAAAAAGAAAAACTAAAAGGTAACTATATCTATATATTTTTAAATCAAATTTATTATGTAAATTCAAAAAAAATATATATTTTTTTCTACTCATTTCTATCTATAACCTATACTAATTTTCTTATAAATTTTAAATCCAAACCTTTTACTTCAATTTTTCAGATTCATCTGCCTTACTTTTAATGCTAGGTTTATTTTTGGTGTCTTTTCAATTCAATAGAAATCCTCCTAAATTTGCTGATGAGGAGACCGTGCTTACCAAAAAAACTATGTATAATTGTTCTACGTGACTTCATGTATACCACAAATAAAAAGCACGGATTTCCGAAACGATCGTACAGATAATTGACTTTGTTGTTGTTCTTTCTTATGAAACTGATTTTTAATTTAATTAAAATTTGATTTTTAAATTAAAAAAAAATTTGTTTTAATTTTTAATTTATAAATCACATTACTTAATATATATATATATATTGCAATAGAAATATATATACAATATATATATATATATATATATATATATATATATAAAATGAACATTTATTTATGTCTCAAATCTACTAAAGACTTCAGCAAAGCCATCATTGGTTTGTGTTTTCGTTAATTTTCTGCTATAAGAAAAAGGGGTAATAATTATAAATAGTAGTGTTGTTTTTCCCCTAAAAAAAACAACAGACATTACGGTGAACTTATAATAAAAAGTCGTCATTCTAAAAAAAATTGCGGAGATGGACCTAACGTACACATTCCCTCCCAATAAAAAACAAAATAAAATACATGTGCGTAATCTCGAGAATCAGTACGGAATCTATTACGATCGTCGCCGATTTAAAAATCATTTACTAGATTCATATATATTATATTGTTTGAATTTCATGTTTTTACCTTATTGAAATATTCACAATTTAGAAATATATTCTGTTGCAAATTCACATTTTTTTAATTGCTAAAACTGTAAAAAAGTGACACATTCATTTCTTTCTTTTCATATTTCTGAAAATAAATATATTTTTTAAAATCTCTAAACTATTTGACAAAATATATACCATATTAACTTAAATAAACATAGTTATTTGAAAAAATATGCGATAAAAAAATTTTAAAAATCGATTGATAAAATAATGTACACATTTTTATATATTTTATTACAAGGATGAAAGAAAAACATAAAACAAAGTTAACTGGACAAATAGTTAAAGAGTTTTAAAATGTGAATATTTCACATTTGTTAAAAAACATGAAATTCAAACAATATAAGTACAAATCTACTAGGTGATATTGTCGAAACATTTATTTTTAAAATCGCCGACGATCGTAATTTATTGCGTACGTTTAAAATAAGTATATTTAAATAAACTACAGTAAACAAAGCACTTTACTATGCTTGAAAAAATATAATTACTGGAATAAATATACAAAGCAAGAGAATGATATATATATATATATATATATATATATATATATAACTACTTCATTTACTCACATAAAATTAATATACGGAAGTATAGATTTATGCGTAAACTTTAAGTATTTACTTCAAAAGTGCTCAATACGTAGGTGAAGCTAGTTAGTAATTTATAAAATATATATGGCGATTAAGCTACACTGAATATTCGGCGTTTCATCCACTCTAGGATTCCTCATATATATATATATATATATATATATATATATATATATATATATAGATAGATAGATAGATAGATAGATAGATAGATAGAGAGAGAGAGAGAGAGAGAGAGAATATATTTTGTTGTTTTTTCTTCGTAATCGCTGTAAAAAAATTTTCTTCGGCATAAAAAGAAATGTAAAATCCGAGCTAGAGAGAGAGAGAGCAAAAGAAAGAGAAAGATAGAAAGAGAAAGAGTTGGGAAGAATATATACAGAGAGAGAGAGAGAGAGAGAGAGAGAGAGAGAGAGAAAGATATAGGGAGGAAGCGAGAGAGGAAATACAAATTGACGCCGTAAAATGTAAGAAAATGAACGCGACAATTAACCCAAAAGACAAAAGTATGTATTATTGTGACGCCATATTTGAATGGTACATTAGTGTTCGTTAAGTATGCTTATACCCTTAATCTGGAATATAGGAATGGCCAGAAGGCAGCCAATCAGAAACAGTAGAATTATTGTTGGGAAACTTTATTATTTTTGAATCGGAAAAAAGGAACGATTATGCTATGCATATGAGTTCATGATCCAGTTACGAAGGACGGAAAACCTCATATTTTTCGAAAGTGCAGAATTTCTCCCGATGATCACTGGGGGCTTTAGGAGGACTTGATATTTAGAGGGAAAATTAAGAACTACTTTCTCTCAAGATGGTTGCGATTGTGATGGTATTGCTCATAGGATAAAATGTAGGATTTTATTATAACGACTAAATGTGTCTAAAATGGCGTTCTCATACGAAGTGCTCTTGTTGATTTTCATAACCAGCAACTCCTCCAAAGATATTGTAGATAGTTCTTTCAATCGGGCAACTCTACAATGCAGTTATTTTTTTACATAATTCTTAAATATTGATTTTACTGTATTACATGTCGACATTTTGTGGATCCCATGTAATTCTTGGTTCGCCTTTATATTAAAACATCTAATAAATTTATTTAGTTAAATGAAATAATCTTGTTTAGCAGCAATTCTACAGTACCATATTATATTGTTTACCTAAATCATTGTTATATACTATTATATAGTTGTCTGTAAACATGTATGTACAATATAACTATTATAATAAAAAAAAATTAGTTTAATCGTAAACAGTTGGAGAATAGTTTTAAACAGTCAATTATGCATGCCAGCTTTACGTTTTAAATATTTTTATATTCCGGAAAGTCTCAATCTACACGATTTTACTCAACTGTTTTCTTTGTTCTAAAAATGCAAATAAGATCAACTTTTCTTCTTATTATTATCATAAATTCATAATTTAAACCAATTGCAAATTGTTTATAATACAATTTCTTTTCCCCTTTTTTATTATTTATTTTCTATTTACTGACTATATTTGCTTTTATTTCAATTCAATAATTTGTTTGAATTATTTAATTTGTTATCATTATTATTCTTACAGACATTCCATTATTTATCAAATATTTCACTTTTATATATTTGGTTCGCTACGTAAACTGCATAGCTGAACTTGCTAACATAATAGATTCTTTGCGTATCGCTCTTAATCTGTTACGTTATGATATCTTTAAAAATTAAAAAAAAAATACATTTTCACACCAAACAAGACACATTGCCACTTTGTTGTAGGGGGCTACTATCAGGGACATAAGCATCAGGGGTACTGTGTAGGAAGTTGGCCAGCAAGATGTCGGTTCACGTTGCACTTGAACTTCTGCACGTCAGTACAGTCGGGGAAGCAGAGGCCCGGAAGGGAATTCCAAAGTCTAGCTGTTCTGGGGAAGAAACTATTGGAGTAGAAGGCTCTCTTGCATCTAGGGATCTCTACTGTGAAGGGGTGGGATTTAGCTGTTTGTCGGGTTTGTCGGGGGTATTTACGTGCTTGCAGTTCGTCTAGTTAAACAACAACATATATTATGCATGTTATATATTTATATTTGATAATATTTGTGTGGGTAGTCTAATCAAATGACTTATTAATTATTTAAGATGTTGGACATATATATTTTTAACACAGTTTATCAAACAACTGTCTGTATCTTTCGCGTCGATATAAGTATAATGATTTAATATTGAACATTTCTTTCTTCTTATATTAATCAAATATTTCTTTGAAAAGAAGCAACAGCGTAAATAGAACGAATCGAATGCTAATCAATGCTACAGCAATGATTCCATGGTCGTGGTACGGATCATGGTAACTATATCGCTAGCGCCGACTATTTGCCACAAGTCTACTACGTTTCGAACACTTGCTGACTATGCACAGTGATCCGAGGCTTCTACTATGAATGCAAGCCATTTGTGCATCCAGCGACGATCCTCGTTAGTTAAAGACTCAGAATCATTTACGAATCCTGCTTCAACGTCCCGAGCAAGGTTTTCAGCTACAGCGATATTCTTTCCAGCCTGGGTGTTCTGCTGGGTCGATGACTTCACGGATAAAGTCACCAAGAGTCACCAAAAGGCGCGGCTGAACCAACGAAGATTGTGGATCTAGCAACTGCACTGTTTGTGATAAACTGTTTTCAACGACAACGGAAGATGCGGCGTAGGCAGTGATGGTTGAATCCCTCCAGTCCACGTAGGTCACTTACCGGCAATACGAATGGTGCAGATGAAGACCTGGTGGATCATTACATAGGTCCGTGGTTGTTTCATTTGTACATATTTTACATTTATGTTTTATAATGTTTTAAATGAAGATTTTAGAATTTGGATAAATTGGGCGACTGTTCTCAGAGTGTTTTGACTTATGTAACTTCATACCTTTTTCGGGTAAACTTTTTTCAACTCAGAGATCTTCATGTTAAACTCTAGAATCTGTACGAAATGTTGAACGGAATTCGAGATCAATGAAAATTCGTTGTGTGATGAACATATGTATACTCAGTTCTAATTGACAGTTTTCTAGAGATAAGCAGTTTATGCATGTGATTCTAAAAAATATAATTACTAATTACGTAGTACTTCTTGCTGTTATGACATACGAACCGAGTCCATGAATAAAATAAAAATTATTCTAATTCGAACTAGTGTGACATGTCGAAATCATACGAAATCAGAAATATGTTTAATAGATAAATACGCTGTGATATGTGAATACCGTAAAAATAGCTTTTTAGAGAGAGAAACCATTAACACTCAGAACATTAGCTTATTAATATTTTAACTATAGTACTGGCCCAAATGAGATGAATTTACTAGGAATAAAAAATACCCAGAAAATAATATTGTGCTACATAGTTCAACACAAGTAAACAATCATATTGTAAAAGTCAACCTTTGATTTATTCATTAAGTTCAGTACCTCTTGGAACTTTAGTATCTTTTTCCCCAGTTTCTTTTAATTGTTCTCTTTACGTAACGTTTCACTGCAATTTTTCGCCGTAGAACCATTGTATGTGAAATTACCGTGAGTTCTTTTCTCACATGATTACGGCAATGACCATATAGAGATATAATTTTATTTAAAACAACGGAAGGTCACTCTCATATTCTTCTGAAATGGTACTAGATTGGCATTTTTGCAACAAAATTCCGCGAGGTTGGTCTTCTTAACAGTTTGACCTTCAAATATTGCATTTGTTTTTTTATTAATACGTTTTTTATTAATACGTTCGCATGGACTAAAGATGGATCAAGCATAATACTATATAGATAATCAGATAGTTTGTAACTAAAAGAATGATCCAGGTTGTCCTCGATGACCGTACATTGAAGAACGTGACATTGGTGCAGGTTACTACAGGTGATCGATTTTAAATCAGTATGATCTCTGATTATCATAAACACCATCTCCGAAACGATCAAGTGGGGGAAGACGTACACTTGGGATTATGCAGACAACTGCATCTTGAAAGCATTACTAAATGGAACAAGCAAATACCAGTATACGTGCTTGAAAACGAAAATCACAAAGTCCTATGAGACATGAATGTACAAACAGAAAAAAAAACACCCAAGAAAGAAAACTGAATGCCATACATAGTTAACAAGAATGAAAATTCCTATCAGATTTTAGATTTTGCCGTCCCATCAGATTACAGAGTGAAGATCAAGGATACAGAGAAGCAGAGTAAATAATTAAAACAGACCAGAGAAGGAAAAAAGATAAGATAACACCAATAATAGTAGGAGCACTAAAAAGATACCAAAATTTCGAAATAGAGATTTGAATCAGAGAAATAGCTGAGGAGATACTGTTTGATAATTAACATCGCTAAAAGCTAATTAGTAATTATCGACCTATCTGTCTATCTATCTATTTATCTATATATTCAATGATATTCTTAAAATAGTTTATATTGAGAGTTATTTATTGCTTATAGAATAAAGTGTAGCAATGGGTTTTAGCTTAAAAAGTTTAAGGAGTAGATAGGCTCTGTCTATCGCCCGGCTTCCATACTCCTTCTTTGCCTATTAGTCAAGCGCAGAGACACTATCTCAGTGATTCGACAGAAACACCCAGCGGTAGATCTTGTTTCCTGGCTAGGGCAATGAACGCCGTTCTTCCCCATTCCCAGCATGCCCCACCCCTATAACTGAACATTTGGGAGTGCTTGAGTATAAGATATGCCTGAGCGGTTAGATTGGGTTGACATTCTTCTAAAGGGTTGAGGGTACCGGATTGACAGTTCCTGGCTGCTGTTCCCGACTGGTAGTACAGGAGCCCTAACTCTTTGGTAGCGCTTAGAGCGGCTGCTCCATCAACAGTTGAATAATATCGGGTTGTTTGCAGTGCCATGACGCGCATGGAAAGGGACCCTGCACTCATCCCCGGTGGGCTTTCCTGAGGCCACAATCCTAATTGGAGAAAGGTCAGCTGATGGTCTACTTGTGATGCATGTCTGAAGCTCCGCATAACCTCTTGTTTAGCTCCCCCTTACCGAAACTCTTAAAAAAAAAATATGACGACAGTACAATCTAAAAATAAGCTTAAACCAGGATTAGGGACAAACAAATTCAACTTGCCTCCTCCCTTGAGGCTCTCATTCACAAATATCCGTGGGCTTAGAACTAACTTAGCTGATGTTGAAGCATTTCTCTTAACAAATACCCCGGATATCTTAGCACTAAGTGAGACTAACCTACACTCCTCCATTCCCTCTAACCACTTTAACATGCCTGGATATCTCCCACTCTGCCGTAAGGACTCTGACAGACATATGCACGGACTTGGAGTTTACATTCGTAATACCCTTCCCTTGACTAGAGAAACAAACCTAGAAACAGATGATCAAGCCTTTATGTGCTTTAGACTAAACGTGCAACACAGTATTAGCTACTATTATTTTCTCTACCGCTCTCCCTCGACTCAGGACTGCTCCATAATAAACAAAGTATCTGACAGCATAGACACGGCACTGTCCCTCGACACTAGCGCACAAATACATGTGTTTGGTGACTTTAATGTCCACCACAAAAACTGGCTTGGATTCTCTACTCACACAGATGCAGCGGGCAGCACAACCCATAGCTTCGCTATATCTCACTCCCTATCACAAATTGTTACGTTTCCAACCCGTTTCCCTGACCAGGAAGAACAACACGCATCACTTCTGGATCTGTTTTTGACCACAGTTCCCGATGACTGCATAGCGAAGGCCCACAGCCCACTCGGGAACGCTGATCATGCAGTGATAATGGTTGAAATCGCCCTAAACTCTAGTCCCAAAACTGAAGAGCCAGTGCTCAAAACAACGAGATATTATAATAAGGCTGACTGGGAAGCCATCAGGGAACTAATTAGAGATGCTCCATGGAAAAATATTTTCTCTCTCCCTGCTGAACAGTGTGCAAACGAGACCACTGACTGGTTCAAAACTGCAATCGAAGCGCATGTTCCCATGCGGAAATTTTATAGTAAGCCCCACTCTCCCCAATGGTTTACGTCGACTTGTGCAACTGCCATTACTCAAAAGCAGCATGCATACCGTAGGTTTAACCGACATAAGTCCAGTTCAAACAGACTGAAGTATATAGAAGCTAGAAATAACGTTAAGAAAGAAATAGCGACAGCTAAGAGAGAATTTACGGAAACCACTAAAAAGCGCATCGAAGCACAAAAACTAGGAACTCGAGACTTCTGGAAAATCTACAACAGTGTAGTAAATAATGGGCAATCAACAATTCCCCCACTAACCAACAATCACGAGGTTGTCTCCTCAGCAACCGACAAGGCTAACATGCTTGCCAGTCGGTTTGCCTCAAACTCCACACTGGACCCTTCCAACCACCCCCTACCTGACTTTCCTATGCGGACAGACGCCACACTAGACGATCTGAAAACCACCCCTGCTCAGGTGCATGCTATCATAAAAAACCTTGACACCTCAAAAGCATGTGGACCCGATCTTATCCCAGCTGTGCTATTAAAAAAGTGCTCAGCCGAAGTAGCTCCAGTTCTCTCCAAACTCTACAACAAATGTCTTAATGAAGCTTGCTTTCCGGGCTGTTGGAAAACTGCTTCTGTTGTACCAGTATTCAAGAATTCTGGCGAAAGGACAGACCCATCAAATTATCGCCCCATTAGCCTCCTCCCACTTTTTGCCAAAATATTTGAGACCATAATTAACCATGCTCTAGTCCATCATCTTACAGATGCTAAACTACTGACTGACAAACAATATGGATTTAGACAAGCCCGTTCCACAGCAGACATCCTCACCGTGATCTCTGAACGTATATACCAATCACTGGACAAAGCGGGGGAAGGCAGAGCGGTAGCTCTAGATATATCTAAGGCTTTTGACAGGGTATGGCATGAGGGTCTCCTCAGGAAGATTAGATCTTACGGTATCACTGGTAGAATACTTAACATAATTAAATCCTTCTTAGATAAGAGAAAAATCCAGGTAGTCCTCGACGGTCGCACATCTAAACAATATGATATAAATGCGGGAGTGCCCCAGGGTTCTATCCTTGGACCTCTATTGTTCCTGATATTCATAAATGACCTCCCCGACAACATTGCCTCTGAGATGGGTATATATGCTGATGACACTACACTCTATGGCAGACACGACAGGAAGACGAATGAACACATTTCTAAAGAAATGGCAGAAACACTAGAGGAAGACCTCCAATCTGTAGTGGAATGGGGACAAAAGTGGTTGGTCGCGTTCAATGCTGCCAAGACTAAACTAGTTTCATTCAATAATTACAAGAAACCCTCTCTACCACCAATAGCAATGGCCAACGACCCTTTATCTGAGAGTCCATCTTTCAAACTCCTTGGCCTAACGTTCACAGGAAACATGAGTTGGAACAATTACATTGAAGGCATTGCCAGGGCCGCTGCAAGAAAGGTAGGCTCTCTCTACCGTGCTAGAAAACTACTAACACCCGAAAGTATCCTGTACCTCTATAAGGCCACCATTCGCCCATGTATGGAGTATTGCTGCCACATCTGGGCTGGTGCATCTGCTACTAGTCTCTCGCTCCTTGACAAGGTTCAAAAGAGAGTCGCAAATCTGATAGGCCCTGAACTGGCATCTAAGCTTCAGCCTCTGTCCCATCGACGAAATGTTGCATCCCTCTGCCTGTTCTACAAGTATTTTAGTGGTGAATGCTCTGATGAACTGCAATCACTTGTGCCCCCACGACGCGAGCACCCTCGACAAACCCGACAGGCTACTAGATCCCACCCCCACACTGTAGAGGTCCCTAGATGTAAAAGATCTTTTTACTCCAATAGTTTCTTCCCCAGAACCGCAAGACTCTGGAATTCCATTCCAGGTCCCTGCTTCCCCAACAGTACTGACGTGCAGAAGTTCAAGTGTAACGTGAACCGACACCTTGCTGCCCAAATCCCTACATAGTACCCCAGTAGTTGTTGCCCCTGATAGTAGCCCCCTACACCAAAGTGGCAATTTGCCTTGTTTGGGGTGAAAATGTAATAAAAAAAAAAATAAAATAAAAAAAACATAAATTAGCTAGGTTAAATATAAACAAAATAACGTGAACAGGCGTACGTGACGGAAAGGTCACGTTAAGGTGACGTGTATTTTAATTGGTTACGTCACCGGAACTAAGGTCAAGAGGCCGGGAAGTTTATAGCCGAGAGTTGAAGTTACTCACGAGATTTAATAGACGTAGTTGAAGCCAGGAAGCGGGTTTGGGTAGAAAAATCATGTAGACAAGAAAAGCAGACTCCTCGTGAAGATCGTTTAGACAACTGATATATTTTAAAAATATAAAGAGTTGTTCTGTGGTTTTCACAGGGCACGAAAGAACAGAGGTCTCAATTGGTTATGGTGTGGTCGTTTCATGTTTCATCACGGAGCTCAGCACTAAAGAACTCTTCAAGAAAGAAAGGTATGAAGCTTATATTATTCGTTTTATATATGCACTGTAATATATACCAGTATAATAACTCTCTGATACAACATGACTCAGTTTATACGTCGACATCATATCCTCCTGCCTAAACAAAAATACATTAATATTTATACGTTTATATTCCACCTCACTGACCGTTTTAATATCTAATCCTCCTCTCTGCCTATACAATAATACAACGGATAATAATTATAATGAAAACCGCTGAAATATTAAGAACACCTTTGAGTTAAGAGACTTAAATATATGATGTGTAGGCGGTAGCCGGGTATACAGAAACTATCAAAGAGGTAAAACACAAAAAGCATCACTTGGGATCATGAAAACTCGAACAGTATAATTCCATAACTGTAAGTTAACGCCCCGTTTTCATTTTTCTTGTTTTTTTTTTCGTCACAAAATACTGGTGCTGCACAAAACACACAAACAAAACAAACAAACGAACAAAAAAAGAGTTGAGGATGTTGGAAAGACTTAAGAGAGACGAAATCATTAATCAGACCGCCACTAGATGAGTGCGAGAAGGACTGGGACCACGAGGAGGTTTATTGTTATTCATATCCCAGTGAATAATGAGAAATTAATGACAGACGATTGCGATAACGCAGATTTGTTGTCAGAGATTGTTTAAATAGGTGGAGAGTACTGGAAATCTGGGGTCAATTGTGTTCACTGAGACTCCAGGGAACATCACTAGCTGGTTTCAAAGATAATTCTCTGATGATGGTCGGTGTGAAAGCTCCAATATAATAATAATAATAATAATAATAATAATAATAATAATAATAATAATAATAATAATAATAATAATTATAATAATATTATTATTATTATTATTATTATTATTATTATTATTATTATTATTTATTTATTTATTTATTTATTTAATTATTAATTTTCCCGTCGTTTTTGTTATTTCAAATTATTATTGCTGGTGTTTTTATTAATATTGTTACTATTTTTACTCCTTAGGAGATCTCCTAGAGGTTATCATTATCGGTTACTCATTGACACGTGTCTGTTGTGTTCCCTGGATCCAGGATGACAACACATCTCCCCAGCAATCCAGTAATCTCCACCTCTTTCGATAGCCTTTGCAAATGAAATTGTTTTATCGCAACATCTATCTACGCTTGATTCGTTCGCTAGCAACGACCATTCAGCCTTCGTTACTATTTGGTGTGGTGCGAGTTGACACCGATACTACAATGATTTTGTGGATGATAACGTACAAATATTGAGCTTTAGTTTTCTGTAATTATTTTGATGTTCCCCTATGTTTAGTTTCACTTCTGTTACGCTTCTATATGGTAGGTCATCGTTTGTTTATTAGTCGCCACATTCAAGAGAATTTCTTAATGTTTCAACCGTTTACATTATTGCTATCCATTTTATCTTCTACACAATTTCCAATTTCTCTAATTTTGTTTCGAAGTTTTTCGGGATTTTACTTTTATTGGTACTATCTTGACTTTCTTCATCTTCCATATCTCTTTTAGCTCACTGCCAATGTCCGTGTATTTATTTTTATTTTCCGTCTTTTTGATGTACCCTCCGTAGCTGGAACGGAAAAAAATCTACGATCTGGCATGGCTTAACTTTTTCTGTTAACTATTATGAACTTTGGTCTGCTTGTTTCGATCGGTTTATTTATTTGTACGCCCATCTTTCATAGGATTTTGTAATATTCGTTTTTAATTTGTGTTGTTGGTGTGTGCTTTTATGATTTGTCTTGCTGTTCAAGATGAAGTTGTGTGCTTAATTCTAAGTGTACTGCCTTCTCGACTTGATCGTGACGATTCATATAGTTTTATGGTGCTTATTTTCTGCATTAACTTATTATGTGGTTTATCGTTTTGTCTCTTTGTCCACAGTGTCTGCATTTGCTGTTTTCTTGTATCTTGTCGACGGTTGATTTGATATGTTTAGTTCCAATCACGTTACCTTGCGCAGCTGTTATTAGTGATTAAGTTTCTCTGTTAAGATGCTTATTTCGCAGCCATGTCTAGGTTCGGTGAGTCATATTTTTCATCCCATTTTATCCCTCGTCTTTCAGCTTTTTAATTTTAACAGTGTCTTTTACTGTAGGGATGGTCTTTTCTGTGTTCGTTCTGTGTATTTTTCTTATTGGTTTATCAGTCTTCTATAATAATGAGACTTCTCTCGCCATTACTTTTTTATAGAGAGTCATTCAGCATGATCCTCTGCGTGTAATTTATGGTTCAGAGTAACACATTTCCTCGTCTTTTGGTCGAAATGCTTTAGTTCTTTGCTTAAGAACATGAAATACCTAAAGCATCTTACTAATGATACTCTCTTATTTACTCTTTCATTTCTGTTACTTTGATAGTATAATAATAATAATAATAATAATAATAATAATAATAATAATAATAATAATAATAATAATAATAATATTAATAATAATAATAATAATAATAATTATTATTATTATTATTATTATTATTATTATTATTATTATTATTATTATTGGCGATGATGGTGAATTGACCAGCAGTTTAAAGGGCATTGTGAGGACAACGTTATACTATGCCATTCCTTACTATAAACCAATAAACGCTAATTATGAAAATTTCATCATGTGGCCAGCCTCTGAAACCGCAGAAACATTGGATCTCCAATTTAGATGGTCGACATTTAATAGCATTCATGAATCTGTGGACAAATAATCAAATCAATGAATAAAAAGAAAACGAAAAAAAAAACACACACAAGTTGAGTAAATCTCATCAGATGCCGGTTGTCGGCGGCCATTGTGAACACTTCTCCCGCTATTCGCTCACAAATCAATTTCAATGATTTACGGTGTGCCAATGGCGCCAAATTCAGCACAAATCTTTCGCCTTCGTTTGTTGTATTTTTATATTTCAGATTTGTTGTTTTTTCTGTATTCGCATCAGAGCGTCTGTAAAAATAAGTCATCTTTATCTGGAACTGCAAAAAGATGGATATTTTACCTGCTTGTTATACATAATAGTTCAGGTGGGAACTTTATTTTTTATTCACAATCTTATCTGTGTATGTGTTTTTAGAGCGGCATTTCATACGAGAAAAAGTTTTTTTTTATCCGAAGGGTAATTCTAAAATATTGGTCCAGTTTTAAGGTATATCAACCGTGGTAAAGTCTTTTTTTTTTATAAAAATAAGTTGATTTATTTGTTTTGTATGCGTATGTCTTGGAAACAAATATCAGTATCTATTCACCCGATACTATCAATTCAGTTGAAAATCGACCTTAAAATCGTGCTCACTACATTCTGATACACCTCACGTTGTGTTAGTCACAGGTCGCTGAAGATATGATGGCCTAAGGTTCGCTTGACTGGACAAAACTTGTTATCATTCGTTTCTGTAGTCATAAATGATCTCGTTACAAAAGAGCGTTCCTCGAAATAGACGATGTTAAATCACAGTTATGTATACATTTAGTGTAAAAGATATCAAGAATAATTAAACAGCAAGACAGAGAAGTAATAATTTATTATAACAATATGGGCAGGGAAAAAGAAAACATAACAAGTCCTATTTGTTTCGTCTTAAGAATATATATTGCAAACAATGGTCAACGGCTTAATAAAATTTGTACAAATGTTCTATTCAACAAAATAATCTAATGATAAAACAAAAAGAAATAAAACAAGGTAAAATTGTGTCGCTTTTTCTTTCGTTCTATGGGTTACTCAGTTCCGATCAGCAGTGATTGTTAGTTATGGAAGGAAGAAGTGGGATAGTTATTCACTCTCACTCAATACTTGTCATCGGAATTTTCGTAACTTTTCAGTTTATTTCACTACGAATAATTTTTCTTCTACTTTAAAAAAGATCTTAAGAAATTCACGGGTATTTTTTATCTTGTTATTGTTCTTACAGGAACTTGTTAGTCTGTCCGTCAATCGATCCGTCTGTTGTACAGGATTTTATCAGAAAACTTTAAAGTAAGGTTTAAGAGTTTAAAGTTAAGTTTAAGAGTTTAAAGTAAAGATCTTTTTAAGAGTGTGCGGATTTTCGAGGTAGCACTTTACTTGTTTAAAATATGGTGAGATTTTCATCTCTGCTGATTCTATTTCTGCCCAGCACCGTTTATCCAACTCCTTTCCATTGCTCACGACTGAATTGAAACCACATTAAGGCTAAGTAAGAATTATCTGGGACCCACATGAAACTGTTCAGAACTCAACACCACTCAACTCTAAAAACGTGCGTGCAACCCTTTTTATATAAAGGAGGTAGATCGTTCACCCGTGTGCCCAACACTGAGTGCCAGCGTGCAAGTCACCAAGTCCTTTTTCTCATAACTTGCAACGAGCTATGTTCATCCTCGGTTGTGTCTCCACTGAGATTTTCCGACTACTCGGTTGTGTCAGTTAAGATAAAAACAAAATGTAATAAGTCGTTCGACGTACCTCTCCGTCGTACAGTATATCGATACTCTATGGCTGACTAGGATAGATTCCGTTCATTTATATCAGATCAAATCTGCGTTCTATGTATAAAAAAGTTGTGTCCTTTATGGTATCAGAACTGACGACACGGTTAGTTGTATGTATGGACCGTTTCATAACCTTTAAGAAATTTCAGCAAAAACGTAACAACCAGCCGTGGTTCCCTCCAGAATCTGCTTCTGCTAGTGCGCACAGAAATCATATTTTCCATTGCTTTCAACGTAACAGATATACTGAAACTAAAGCCGCTTTCAGGACTGCCAGCAACTACTGTAAAAGACTGATAACGAACGCGGGAGAGTTGTATGCTCAGTCCTCCAAGTCCAAAGTAGCTGAGCAGCGGCTTGGCTCCCACCAGTTGTGGCAAATAGCAAACAGGATTCTGAACAGAAGCGTGTGCTCTATTCCACCTATAATCAATGGACCTGAGGTAATCTTGTCAGCATCAAACAATGCCAAACTCTTATCCAAGAACATTGCAACTAACTTTATTCTATGCGATCAAGGCGCCTAACCTCCAATATTTCCTCTTGTATCATACGCCACGCTATGCGCCCTACAAATATATGTGCGAGATATTGCCAAGCTAATCAAAAACCTTGATTCCAGTAAAGTAACTGCCCCTGAGGGCATTTCTATTATAGTGCTCAAAAAGCTTAAACCAGAAATAGCTTCCATACTTACAAAGCTGTTTAAACGTTGTCTTAATGGGAATTGCTTCCCAACACCCTGGAAAATCTAATCGGGATACTCTGTATTTAAGAACTCGGATGATAGGTCATCTCCCTTTCAGAAGAGAACAATAAGTCTCTTGTGCATCATGAGTAATTTACTGGAATCTGTGTTAAAGAGAGAAATAGTCAACCATCTCAGTAAAAATAACATTCTTAGTGACATGAAATATGGTTTCCGTTCTGCTAGATCTACAGCAGATGTGCTTACGGTTATATCTCATGGGATTAGCGAATCTCTCAATCGCGGCTTCCTTGCTAGAGCAATTGCTCTTGATATATAAAAGGCCTTTGATGAAGTATGCACAAAATGTCTACTTGAGAAGATCTCCAGGTTCATAAAAGTAGTGTTTCATAGACAGAAATCATAAGTTCACAGTATTAATGCACGGATTTCTCAGGGTTCCATGCTGGGCCCAAGTCTCTTTCTAATCTACGTTAATGATCTTCCAAATCACATCCTTAGATCATTCGTAGACATTTATGCTGACGACACTACAATCTATGGCAGAACATCAAAGGTCTTAAACGACCAAGTTGTCTCTGATTCTCTCTTGAGCACGTGGCAAAGTGGAGAAAGAGGTGGCTGGTTACATTTAATGTATCTAAAACCAAGCTTCCATCTTTACATCATCAGCGCTCTGATCTTAATCTGGCATGAATTGAAATGAATGGTTCTCGTCTTGGGAAGGCTCCATGTTTTGACAAGCTTCTGGGCTTCATCTTTACTCCTGATCTGAAATGGAACACCTACATCAAATCCGTTGCCAAATTCGCTGGAAACATGATGGAATACTTCTATTGATCCAGTAGAAATCTCACTGCTGCTGCAATTCTCTACCTGTATAAAAGCAAGATATCCAAGGTATCTTCCACAATATACGATTTGTGCATTGTTGTGGTGTTAGTATTTTAACATTTGACGAGAAAGACAAAGTAAGAGTTAAACAAAAATATATTAACAAAAATACATGAAAGAAGTGATTGAGCTTGGCTCATTGTTGGACTAGAGGTGACGATCATACTTTCCGCGTGTCCGTCTCTGACTGGCTTGGCAAAATGGTCCTCGTTACCCGGAAGTAACGTCTTGAAATAGTTTATTATTCCAGGAAACACTGTGTACCCCAACCGTTTTCCTCCCAAGATATTCGTTCGTAAAAGCTGTACGTACTTCTTTCGTTAAGGATAGATCATAAGTGGATCGGTGACCTTTCTTTTCCGAACCGACCGTCGTTGTTCAGGTGTTGTTACAGGAAGTTCGATATAAAATGTCTTTTTTTTTACAAGGAGGTCACACTTATCAAGGCCCGGAAGCCACTCAGGGATAAGGGTTATTGCATGTACAGTACGTTGTACGTTAGTGTTGAGATTTCATAAAGTGTCTACTTAAGGGGGCGGTTCATCAGGAATTTGTTTACGTTGGATTTGAAGACATCCAAGTTGTAGTCAGGTGGGAAACAGGCAAACGGAACAGAGTTCCACTGGCGTGCAGTTCTAAAAAAGAAGCTTTGTTCATGGAATCCGCGTTTTGATTTAGGCACAGATAAAGGGTGGGGGGAATTTTTCACAGTGGATTCAGCTAGACGGGTGTTTTTCGTAAAAGATTGGTGACAATAGTGTCGATCGGTTCCTCCTCTAACGGTGGTCTGTCGGTGATGACATCTACGCGATATCTTCTTTATTGATTTTGATGACGTTTATGAGTATGTTTCGGTCCCTGTACGATATATACCGTATCCACGACTCTCTTACTGATCGTAGCCACATCCCCGAATGCAGTGTTATTTTTGTAACTTTGAAGAAATTTCTCTCCTCTTGCATGCACCCTTTAATGGGTACGCAAATAGTTATTTGTAGTCTTGACTGTTTAGGGAAGAGTTAATCAAAAACGGATCTCACCTTCCGTGCAGACATAGTTTTCGAAGATGAGGCCGCTGTTGGGTGTTAGGATTAGCTGCTATCCTATACACGCGTATGGAGTTGTTGGAGGGCTTCATCTGTTGGGTTAGTTTGAGCCTTTTTCACTGCTTTTTGAGTGTCCACAAAGCGTTTCGCTTACCCATTCGATCAAGGTTGATACTTGGGAGTGGTGATATATTTACTTTGGAACCCGTCGCAAACACTTTTGAACTCAAAAGACGTGAACTGAGTTCCATTGTCGCTCACGATGCAGTCTACTACGCCGAAATTAGCAAACAGTTCATGTAGGAATTAATTGTTCTCCACGTTGTGGGTATTTTACACCTTAATAAATCAAGCCACTTGGTGGGGCTATCGATTACGATTAAGTATTAGTGGTCGTCGAGCTGACCTACAAAGTCGATATGAATTCCACATGATGGCTGCTCAATCTTCGACCAGGATTGAATGTAATGGGCGGCGCTATTGCAGCGAGGGCGAAACCTGTTTAAGAGTCTATCATCTTTATGTTGCCTTTGTCCACGTTTTCACCAGTAGACGTAGCTTCTCATTAAGCTCTTCATTCGTTTTTTTTCAGGGTGCCATGTGTGAAGACCCCTTAGAATTCGTTTATGGTGACTTTTTGGAATCACCACTCTTTCGCCATATAGTAAGACCTCGTTGCAAAGCGATAATACTTCAGGAAAATTGTCGTCTTTTATGTCGATCTTGTTTTTGATCTCGAAGATAAAATCATCCGTATCTGCTTTTCTTTTAATTACAGATAAGAATACCGGAAGCTCTCTAATTGTGTTTTCTATTATTGTTTTTATTTCGAATAGAAGCAATGATGGAAAACTTAAAAGGTTTCCTTTTCATAGGTATCTATCTAGATGGGCTATCAACATGTACAATTTGTTTTGATGACAAGTACCCCAGTGCAAAATTATAATTCAGTAAGATTGTACCTAATCTCAGCAGTCTAACGGCAATATATATCGGTAATACTTTTATGGATCCGAAGATCGTTGGCAAAGGCTCATGGTCAGTTCGGAACGTTAATTTTCTACCAAATAAGTATCAATGAAATTTCGTTACGGTAAATATGATAGTTAGTGCCTCTATTTCTATCTGCGAGTACTGTCTCTCGCTATTAGTAGCGATCTGGATGCATGGGCGATGGTTTCTTTTGGTACCGTCGGGCATTACATAATGTATACAAGCCCAACACCATATGAACTTGCGTCGTTGGCTACTATTATTTTAAGCTATGGATCATAGTGTGTAACCAAAAGATTCGATGTTAAAGTAATTTGATTTCCTCAAGCGCCGCTTGACATTCAGGTGTTCAATCTCATGCTTTTTTTCTTTTTAAGTAATTCATTCAGTGAGGCGCGCAAGTCATGCATGTTCTTTATGAAGACTTGGTAGTAGTTAATCCAATCCCAGAAAGCTTTGGAGTACTTGCCCATTATCGGGAGCAGGCATATTCTTTATGTGTGCCTTCTCAAGGTCGACGTGTCTAATAGTTTTATCAATTATGTGACCTAGGTATTTTATCTTAGCTTATTTCACTTTAAAACCGAAGCTTTGAATTAAAAAAAATCTCATGTATGTGTTTCTATGCTCGCCTGTAGATTTACTGGCGATGACTATGTCGTCCAAGTAGGCGCAAGTTAAGTCGAGGCCGCATAACATGGTGGCCATGACCTGTTGGAAGATCGCAGATTCTACCTTCACCCCGAAAGTAAACTTCTAAACATTTAGAGTTCCCTGAGCGCAGTGACGCAGAGAAGTTTGAAACATTTCTCCCCGACGATAATTTGTGAGTACACGTCGCTTAAACCAACCTAAGAAAATATTTTACGACCGTTTAGTTTGCTGAATACTTTATCTTGTGTGGGGAGACTATAGTGGTAATACTTAAAAGCTATATTAAGACGCGTGGAGAAATCTGCACATACACGTATCTGGTGCTTACTTTCGATAGTAATCCGGCCTATTCTAGCTGAACCAGTTCTCTATCGATTTTCTCAGTTGACGCAAACAGGACGTTTCTTTTCTTCTTGAAAACGAATAGAACATTTTCCTTCCGTTCAAATCTGGCCATAGTTTTATAGCTTTCGTACATCTTTCGAAACTCGCTGAGAAAGTATTTGGAAATTTTTTGTTTAAGTCGTCATGCCCCCGGAGACGAGTCTTATACCTTATAGCAGAGTCTGTTCATAGGTTGGAACCACAATTCAATCGCTCCATCCAATTCGTTCCTAAAAGTTTTTTGGATCTCCTATGTACATAAACTTTCACTTTTCTGGTAGTAACATTTACCGTCAGAGGAACTTTTTGCTCTCCCTCAATTTTAATTTATCGCTAGTCCTGCTCGAGATGACGTATTTGTCTTACGCATTTTTTTTTACACAGTGATCACCACTTATCAAGGCCCGGAAGCCACTCAGGGATAAGGGTTATTGCAAGTACATTACGTTAGTGTGGAGATTTGATGAAGCGTTTACTTAAGGGGGCGGTTACTTAGGAATTTGTTAACGTTGGACTTGAAGACATCCAAGTTTTAGTCCGGTAGGAAGCAGGCAGACGGAACAGAGTTCCACAGGCGTGCAGTTCTAAAAAGAAGCTTTGTTCATGGAATCCGCGTTTTGATTTAGGCACAGATAAAGAGTGGGGGAAATTTTTCACAGTGGATTAAGCTAGACGGGTGTTTTTCGTGAAAGATTGGCGACGGGGGAACCAGAGATTGGAGTTCAGACGAGCACCTGCCATGGAAATAACGATAAAACAAGGATAGGCTCGTAACGTCTCTTCTGTGGGAGAGAGGTTGCAGGGTAGAGAAAAGGGCACCCCCACTAAGACACGAAGTCTATTTTGTACTCTGTCAAGGCAGGATAGGCTGTTTTTAGCAGCTCCTGCCCAGATATGGCAACAGTATTCCATCCTTGGACGTACTTGGCTTTTATATAGATAGAGAATTGCATCAGTAGTGAGATATCTTCTGGAGCGATAGAAGGATCCCACCATCTTTCCAGCGACCTTGGCAACAGACTTGATGTACGTGTATAAGTATAAGCCGTAGTAAAACTGTAACTCAACTATCTTATTGAGGATGTTGGCAGTGATTCATTTCCGCTGGTCCCTCTCGATATTCCTGTCAAATCTTGTTTGTTGAACCTGTAGTTTTGTTCCTTTCGTAATGCGTTGCTTTACGGCCTTTCCTGTAAAACTCATTGCATATTTTGTTTTTGTAAAATAATGTCGACCACAAAGGTTGCACGGCCTAGTAGGTGAATTCGGTTTAGGGATAGGATGCCTGGTTTTGCGATGCACCGCTTTGAAGCCTTTCGTACCACACTCACTGTGTATATCCTAATCTGGTTTGAGAATTGTATGGCTGACTTTTCTTTTCGTTTGTTTGTTTTTTCCTCTGAGAGTAATCCTTTGGTCTGCAACTAGTTATTTCGCACGTATGACACGCTTGATTCCTAGATGTTTCGTGAGTCGTTCTTAACACTAACTACGCGTAGAAAATTTTCGGCTTACTTCTGGAGAGTGAGCCTTTGTTCACTTTCCGGTTTAGATTGGACTCATCGCCGAATCTCTGCGTTTTTTTGCTGAGATTAGACACTTTGCAATAATCAAACATTTGAAAATGATCGCTGATAATTCAGCAAACTGAAAATCGTCTCAGTCTTTGTTAACAATAGACGCGAAGGTGGGATAGTCTTCGTCGTCGCGTTTTTCCAAGTTGAAACACTTCAATCTCTCGTGAAATAGCGTCGTATTCGGGCTGAAGAGATAAAAGCTTGACCACTTCGGAGAATTCCAGATCGCTCGTCTTCATGGGTAAAATATAGTCGACGAACTTACTGCATTCTGATCCCTAGCTTTCGGAGAAGTCGACAGATCTTCTTGGCATTGCTCCACACTTGGCAGTCAACAGTGAGCAAAGTCCTGGTATCTCCTATAAAAAGTTAAATGTCAGATGCTGTTCGGGTAGGCAGTGAAACGTATCGATGGAATTCAATATGATGTTTTAAGAACATGCGGTGCTTTCATCAGTGTGGTCTGTGTTATTCAGCATTTAAAAAACAATTCCTCGCGTCTCTAGTGTTGAAGTAGCAATTTCTTATCTTGTCTTTTCCGTTGAAGTAATGATTTCTCGTCTTGTTCCTCCTATTGAAGAAGCCATTTATATTCCAACCTATATCGCCGCTGTTCTTGTTGCATTTGGTCATAACTTTCCTCTAACTTTTGCTAGTTATCAATTTGAGCACTTCAATAGTTGCATAATTATGGTCTTAAAGTCTTCCATATTGGATATCTTTCCCAGGCGAACTACAAAAATTGTTCTTTTCTGAAACTGGGTAAATAAATATCTCGAACGGTCAAAAATGTCCTATCTTTTTATGTGTGTATGTGTGTGTGTGTGTGTGTGTGTGTGTGTGTGTGTGTGTGTGTGTGTGTGTGAAGACTATCAGGTCTCAAATTGGTATTTTCATAGACAAAACTTTAAAAAAAACTAACGTGAGGGAAAAATATTTTTTTCCTCATATTTACTGCAAAAAAATGGCTTCTTTGTCAGCTAGCAAAAAGAAAAAGAAAAATGCCTTCCTTTCATAAAATTAAATATTCATTTCCATCGACAGTTAGGAAAAGAAAGAAAAAATATTCAAACGAGAGAAGAAAAAAAAATTGAACAAGTTTCATATTTCCGATTTATAAAATTAAATGTTTATTTTCAACGACAGTCAGAAGAAGAAAAAATATTCAAACTCAAAGAGAAAAAAATATTCCAACAATTTAAAAGTTTCAGTTAACAATGAATTAATCAACAAACAAGTTGGCTGCAAACGCGTAAACTTAGGTCAACCTTAAAAATGGACAGTTTTATTCTTCTATAATGACAGTTTGGTTTTTCTCCCAAGCTGAAAAGCCTAATTTGCATAAAAGATTATTTAGAATTTAGGTAAATTCTTTTTCTTGTCTTTACAGTTTAACGTTTTTTGTCTTATTTCTTTTTCCTTTACCAAAAGTAAAATGTTCAAACTACAAAACGTTTTCATTATTCCAGGCAGTAGGGGGGTTTGTCCGCAACACATAAACATACATACATACATATATATATATATATATATATATATATATATATATATATATATATATATATATATATACAGACGGATTATCTCAGTTTAGGATCAACCTTATCAGTATCAGCATAATAACTTGTTTAGTATTTCTAATTAAATAAGATACATAATTATTCTGCTATTAATTCCACGCACTTAGCCTACAGGTTGAATATCACTAGCCAAGTTGATGAGACATGTATCTGTAATGGTGGTGTGGTGGCCTGCCCAAGCGGGTCACGTCGAATGCGACTCGTTTGACCACTGAATTACTCGGTTTTATTGTTTAAACAGGCAAACATGGTGATTATAAATTAATGAACTTTCAAAATCCATACATCAAATCTTGCAGCTTTAATGTGACTGCAACCGTTTCTCTTGACATCTCATAATCTTTCTCTTTATTAATTTTATGGGCAATTGATGCAACATCTATATAGAGGTTTCCGTAAACATTCTCACAATTCTTCGATTTATTCTTTGTAATAATTTTTTTAGGTTTGTCATATGTTTTATAAGTTTTTTACGTTTTCCCTTAAATGACATGTTTTATATTTGTTAATTATACGATCAACAACACTTTTAGACGTATGTAGAAGTTTAGTGCATTTACTTTTTATTCTTTTTTTTTCTACACAGTGATCACCACTTATCAAGGCCCGGAAGCCACTCAGGGATAAGGGTTATTGCAAGTACATTACGTTAGTGTGGAGATTTGATGAAGTGTTTACTTAAGGGGGCGGTTCATTAGGAATTTGTTAACGTTGGACTTGAAGACATCGAAGTTGTAGTTCGGTGGGAAGCAGGCAGACGGAACAGAGTTCCACAGGCGTGCAATTCTAAGAAAGAAGCTTTGTTCATGGACTCCGCGTTTTGATTTAGGCACAGATATAGAGTGATATCAACCTATAAGAAGTTTTTTCATACGTAGACAGTATTGATTGTAGAATATGCAATATTGCTTAAGATTAATGTACTAGTGGAATCTTTATGATGATGGAAGACCAGATAAACGAGGAAGCTTGGATATATGAGACCAGGGATTCAATCTTGATTGCCCTTTGGGGTGTGTAGCGCACGGGATAAAGACGTTGAATGGCTACGGTTCCAGGTGAGCATTGTAGCTGTTTCAATCCTATACAAACCCTGTCAAAGGGTTTATTGGCCACAAAAACGTGGTAAGACCACAATTTCTACGGAAGACTGTAATTTATGAGAATACAGTTAAAAAACGCAGAAACATAGAAATAATTAGGTTTTGACCAGTAACGTATTTCCTCTATTGCATCTAATTTTTATTTAAAAAATAAAACTTTTATATAAAATTGTCTTATGTTGAATAATATTTAAGTATTACACAGTAAAAGTTCATTGATAATCTTTAATGGCGGATCATGCCTTACATTTTAATAAATATATATATGTTTTTGCTTTGTTCACTTTCTTTTATTATGGTCTGTATTATATATATATATATATATATATATATATATATATATATATGTATATATATATATATATCATTTGCATCAACAATGATTATAACCTAATTTACCAAATGTAATTATTTACAATATGAGTATAGATGTATGTTTGATTTCGTGATTGTGTATATACGTGTGTTTGCGTATTTATTCGTTTTCATCATTTCCTGTCGTAACCAATTGAAACGCACAGCAAAAAATGAATGCTTTTGTTTTGTTGGATTACTGCTTTAATGGCGTTAAATAGATCGGCGTAATCGACGCCGAGCCAAGGGAGCTTAGTCGTTACGATAATTAAAACGCAGCACTGAGCGGCATTGCCTTAACGATTCATAAAGGCATGAACTGCGCATGCGTTTCGCCTTCGTTTTTTATTCATTTTTTATTTTTTTATAATTTTCGTTTCTTTTTGCATCTTTCTTCAGTTTTCCGGTGGCGTTTTTCGATAAATCTCTACAATCACTGGCGAGAATTTGGCGCGCTTTTCTCGTTCGAAAGCAAATTTCGCGCCAATCTTTGTTGATCTTATCTTTCCGATTTCATTCGAATAAGTCCGTCGGAATCAGAAAAAGCTGATTTCTATCAGCGGCCCTCCCCCGTTTGCAAGGGTAGATGAATAGATATCGATAGGCATATACGATCAATCCTAACCCTACACCCGCATATATATATATATATATATATATATATATATATATATATATATATATATATATATATATATATATATATGCATATATATATATATATATATGTATGCATATATATATATATGCATATATATATATATATACGTATGTATGTGTGTATGTATGCACGTGAGAGTGTGAGCTGACTAGTGGGTTTTGCTAGTACGTGCTGTTATCATCTATATTACCATTGGGAAAATTAGAGAAGGAGGAAAGAGAATGAAAACTGAAAGATTAAGATAAAAGAGAGAGAGAGGGTGGGAGAGAGAGAGCTGTAGCGAGTGGAGATATGCGATACGAACAGAAGTTGAGAGGAAGATATATAAGCACACACATATATGTGTGCTTATATATATATATGTGTGTATGTGTGTGTATGTGTCTGTGTGTGTACATAATACAATTTGATCAAGTGATAGTTGATAAATAGATTTCCAGTATTAATCGAAACAGTGCTCGCTACATGAGTAGAGCTAAATGATAATTTATAAAAATATTGCCAACTATACAGACGCGTTTGCATTAAAATATATTCCGTGAATTTAAACATGACGATGTAAGCTGCGTAGCTTAATTCCTATATATATATATATATATATATATATATATATATATATATGTATATATGTATATATATATATATATATATATGTATATATATGTATATATATGCTAGTGTGGTTCCAAAAGTAAAGCTTTCTATTTTTAACTCATAAAGTTGAAGAGCAGCAGATACGAGACTGGTACCTTTAAAACGAGCGACATTTAGGGTGTTAGATTTAGTTCTACATAGTCAATGTAATTCTTTTTCAGTCTCGCATCATCAATATCTGCAACAGAGAGATGAAACATGGATGCATAATTCTATAATTCAGTTATCATAATAATGCAATTTGGAATCTTCTCTGGTCCATTTGGGCGGAATTATTAAATAGGAGGCTTAATTTTGAAATGCCCCTTGTATATTTAACTAAAGATGCATAATGTAAATACTGTAAATCAGTATATATATATATATATATATATATATATATATATATATATATTGCTATGTTTATCACATTGAGGTATATATATATATGTGTGTGTGTGTGGGTGGGTGTATGTGCCTGTGTTTGTGCGTGCGTGTGTGCGTGTATATATATATGCACACACACAAGCACACACACATACACACACACAAATATATATATATATATATATATATATATATATATATGTATATATATATATATATATATATATATATATATATATTTATATGTAAACAAAAGGCATTTGAGCGAATTAATTTTTTATGGATTTTAAAACATAAAAAAATGGGCCGATATTTTTAAAATTCCGTCGAAGATAGATAATCGATAAATTCCAAAGAAGAAACAGATCAATTCTGATCAAAGTTAACTCTTTTTATAGCCTGAAATCTCCTGTGCATTTGATAATTTTTATCACCGCACATACAGAAGGGTCTAAAATATAAAATCAACAGTAGCTTATTTTATCAGATTCCATGTTCACAGATAGTGTTACTGTTTAGAGCACAAATCAACTATGTTACTTGACTTTTGTATTTTTAATTTTAATTTAATTCATTATATGAATATAGTTTCAGAAAATCCACAATACATTCTCTAAAATACAATGACTTGTGGGCAAAGTCACTGCGAGGTAGCATGTCAAGTTTTCACGGGGTTCAGCACGCGTTTTCCTTACCAGAGCACGTAATCTATTGACTTGAATGGCCGATTTCATTAATTTTGATGACAATAAAAGTATTGAAAGTGCCAAACCTTTGTTGATCATCATTCAACCCCAAGCAACATCAGGTTTCGTTGCTAACATCAATAAAATAAAAAAAAAAATGGAAATATAAAAATTATACACTAATGCATACAGATTTATTCGTTTATTCAATAATAATAATACATCGCTTAGAGATGTAGGATAAGTAAAACTTTTATACCATAGTATTTCAAAGCCTAATGCTTCTCATCAGAAGAGGAGAGAAAATGAGCAGGTAACATAATAGGGATGCGGCGTTTAGCAATAGCTACATTCGGAGCGAAATAATTGTGCAGGAAGAACTATTGCGTCTGCTTGGGGAGAGAAAGGGAAAACTAAAATTATCTCTGTGATATCGGAGGAATATAGTTTTTATTATATGATGAAAATAGCTATATAGCATATCTGCAAAGGTGGGCTTCATATATGCATTCAATATGCGAATCAAAATTCTCGGGAAAAATATAAGTTAAGTGATTAAAAAACGATGCTTATTTAATCATATGTATTAATAGGTTATAACATGGGATGTAACAACAGCATATTCTTTCCATTGTTTAGACTCTTGACTATATATTCTTAATATCTTATATGTTTTTATATAGACGGATGTGATCCTCGGTTGATTAAGTTTGTCTGTGTCCGATATATACTCGAAAGTTAAAACAACCATGGAAGCGGTTTATTTAAAATATGGGATTTATGCTAGGTTTGTATATTTTAGTGGTGGTATCGGAATTATAACTGAATATTTAAATGAAGTATGAATTATTAAGTATAATTTATATAATAAAATAATAAAAGTGACGGGGTAAATTATAAAGTATACAATATAAAAACAATTTTCAGTAGATAAGATAAAAGATTAAGAGATGGTAGAAAAAGGGGATAAAAATACAAAGAAATATAGGATAGAAAAGCATAAAACGTATAAATATTATAAAATAATAATAAATAATACAGTTATAAGAAATACAGAGTTATTAAATATAAAAGAACAATAAGAATATATAACAAATATACATATCAAAAAATTTAAACAGTAAAAAAAAAAAACGAAATAAAATAAAAATACGAGAGTAGGGAAAAATTACAGTAGGAGAAAGTTTTTAAATGGCAGAGATGTTATCTAAAGTTTTTAACTTCTTTTTGAGTGCAAATCACTGTCGAAATATTCTTCTAGAAATATAAATAAACGGAAGATCCGCTCTGAGAATTACTGGCTCCATACAGTTTATATGGTGATTCAGGATAGGTGATGCGGTTGCCGAGGGACGTTTAAAAATATTTTAGAATATTAAAACGGGAACAGGAATATAATGAGTAGATAGTTCCTCAGTTTTTCGGAAGAAAATGGTTTGAATCGGTAATTAAATTCGGGATGCTGTTTGCGATTCAAAATTTCTCACATCTGGAGTGAAAACATTAAAGTTTGTCTGTGGTGGATGATTACATATCCTATATCCGTAATTGATCTATCATGCTTATTGAATATATTAATAAATCTGTATACATCAGTATATATGTTAATATTGTCATTGTTTTTTGTTTTTGATATTCTATATAAGCCCCAACACAATTTACTAAGCTTTGTATTATCCCGATGAATCGATCTTATTCTTATTCATTTTACTCCTTTATCTATATATATATATATATATATATATATATATATATATATATATATATATGATTGTTGAGCTGGATTAAATCCGACGATATGAAATAAAATGGAGGTGGAAGGACCTGGATACTCAACGTTTCGCCCGATTTGTGCGGGCTTCTTCAAGAGGGATGGTCATTGACGAGAGAGTCGGAGGATTGGGGCTATATATAATGATGGGGGAGAGCAGCGTGTTTTCCTTATGTAAATTAGATGTCATATATACATGTATATACATACTGCGCTATTTTATCCCAATTCAATTATTTCTAATTTAAAAAAAGATTCTTTCGTAATCTCGTGTCATTTTATTTATTTAATCTATCACCGCTATATTTCTAAATACAATTTTTAATCTCTACGATATTTTATCTTTTAGACGTAATCCACTACAATAGTTTACTCTAATTAGTTCTTCTCTCATAAAATGTATATACATGTATATATAACATCTAATTTACATAAGGAAAACACGCTGCTCTCCCCCATCATTATATATAGTCCCAATCCTCCGACTCTCTCGTCAATGACCATCCCTCTTGAAGAAGCCCGCACAAATCGGGCGAAACGTTGAGTATCCAGGTCCTTCCACCTCCATTTTATTTCATATATATATATATATATATATATATATATATATATATATATATATCGATCTCTTTCTCTCTCTATCTTATATATATATATATATATATATATATATATATATATATATATATATATATACAGGGTGTCCGTAAAGTTACTATGCAGTCTTATTCTTTTATTGTATTATATTTGTATTAATAGTTAATATTTACTGTATAGTAACTTTACGGATACCCTGTATATACGGGTTAATTCACAGTTCTAGATATTTATTTATTTTACAAAAGTCAATATCAATAGAAGCTTAGAAATCAAAACTTTTAGAGCGATCCTCGCAATTAAACTAAAATCTGTTTTTAAGGACGTTTCCGTATGGAATATAAATCTTGACGATTAGAGAATCTTTTCCATATTTGATATCATTATTATTATATTTTTAAATTTAATTAATTTATTACTATTGATCATTGCGATTCATTTCAAATGCAGTTTAAACTACGTCGGTTAGACTTGATACTATGCCGTAATAAGTTATTTCAAAGGACGGATACGGATTAATTTCAACTAGGATATATTTAGAATTGTTTTATTAACTAAAATTGTTGAATATGCATATATATATATAAATATATATATATATATACATATATGTATATATATGCATCTATATATAAACACACACACACGCATATATAAATATATATATATATATATATATATATATATATATATATATATATGAATGTCTACTTCGTTTAATCACGTAAATTAATATTAAATAACTAACCCAGTAAATTATCGCTCCATTAGCCTCCTCCCAGTTTTCGACAAAATATTTGAGACCTTAATAAACCAAGCTCTTGTACATCACCTTACAGATGCTAAACTTCTGACTGACAAACAATATGGATTAAGGCAAACCCGTTCAACAGCAGACATCCTAACTGTAATCTCAGAACGTATATACCATTCACTGGACAAAGCGGGGGAGGATAGAGCGGTAGCTCTCTCTCTCTCTCTCTCTCTCTCTCTCTCTATATATATATATATATATATATATATATATATATATATATATATATATATATATATAAGGCTTTTGACAGGGTATGGCATGAAGGTCTTCTCAGGAAAATCAGATCATATGGTATCACTGGAAGAATACATGACATAATTAGATCCTTCTTAGATAAGAGAAAAATCCAGGTTGTCCTCGGCGGTCGTACATCTAAACAATCTATATAATACTAAAAGTCTATGGATCTTGTATGTTTGCAATCAGATTTCCGGTTTTCAACATCCGGTTGCGCATGCGTAAATAGCAACGTCTTCAATCCGTTATTCCAATTCCGGAATTTTTATATCGCTTTTAATACAAACAATTTCATTTAATTTGATCAAATAGTTATTTATATATACAAATAATACATAGATTCATAGATAATTATAATATATATTATAAAATCTATTTATCTATGAATCTATTAATAATATGAAATATTACCCTATACAATTTATGGAAAGAAAACACCTCTCACTTTCCCTCTAATAGATTTCAACACTCCTACTCCCTCTGTTTTCGTTACGTACGCGAGAAATAGTTACGTGTATGTGTGAGAGAGAGAAAAAGGGAGCGATGTAAAACTGGATAGAGTTATCCCCCTTAACTAATGCACACCTTTTTACTAGAGGGCGTTATTACAAAAAAAATTATTTTTCTTCTTCCCATGTTTTTTAAAGTCGTCTGCTTACATTTCTAAACGGAAAGCTGAATCGGTAAATGCACACATTTCTATTACATTAAATAGTGTTTTCCTTTACACAATGGGTACTGAATGTTTGCTTAAATTAAATGAAAAAAGTTACATTTTATTTTCATTTTCTATTTAAAAAGCCATTATTAACATGTGGAGAGTGTTTTTTTTTATTATTCTGTACTTTCAACTAACAATTTCATTTAAAAGATGATATATCAAAATTTGAATTTAACTATAATAAGGATTATGATACCTGTTCAGTGCATATTTACCTATAAGTATGACCAACCACTTATAATTCAGTAACTGTAATTAAAAAAAACTAACAATTATAATAAACAGAACGACTCATAGAAATCTATCTATATTCTTTTTTCATTTTAATATACTTTCATAGAAATGCTTCTGTTATGTAAAAAAAAACTATTTTCTTTATGCCACAAGTGTCACGCTCATACATGAATTCCATAGCTAATATAACGTACTGACCCAACGGGTCACGGGTGGTCTAGTATGATATAAATGCGGGAGTGTCTCATGGGTCTATCCTTGGACCTCTATTGTTCCTAATATTCATTAATGACCTCCCCGACAAAATTGCCTCTGAGATGTGTATATATGCTGATGACACCACACTCTATAACAGGCATGCCAGGAAAACAAATGAACTAAAGAAATGCCAAAAAACACTAGAGGATTACCTCCAATCTGTAGTGGAATGGGGACAAAAATGGATGGTCACATTCAATGCTGCCAAGACTAAACTGGTTTCCGTCAATAATTACAAGAAACCTTCTCTGCCACCAATAGCAATGGTCAGTGACTCTTTATCTTAGAGGACATCTTTGAAACTACTTGGCCTAACGTTCATAGGAAACATGAGTTGGAACAATTACATCGAAAGTATCGCCAGGACCGCTGCGAAGAAGGTAGGTTCTCTCTACCGTGCTAGAAATATACTAACGCCTGAAAGTATCCTATACTTTTATAAGGCCACCATTTGCCCATATATGGAGTATTGTTGTCATATTTGGGTTGGTGCATCTGCCACTAGTCTCTCGCTCCTAGACAATTTTCAAAAGAGAGTCGCCAATCTGATAGGTCCTGAAATGTCATCTAAACTTCAGCCCCTGTCCCATCGACGAAATGTTGCTTCCCTTTGCCTTTTCTACAAGTACTTTAACGGCAAATGCTCTGACGAACTGCAACACATAGTTTCGCTATATCTCACTCCCTATCAACAATAATTACGTTTCCAACCTGTTTTCCTTACCAGCAAGAACAACACGCATCACTTCTAGATCTGTTTCTGACTACAGTTCCCGAGGATTGCATAACAAATGCTGACAACCCACTCGGGAACGCTGACACTGTAGTGGTAATGGTAGAAATCGCCCTAAATTCTAGACCCAAAACTGAAGAGCCAGTGTTCAAAACAACGAGATATTATAAAAAGGCTGACTGGGAAGCCATCAGAGATCTTATCAGAGATGCCCCATGGGGAAATATTTTTTCTCTTCCTGCTGAACAGTGCGCAAAGGAGACACTGAATGGTTCAGAACAGCAATTGAAGCACATGTTCCCATGCGGAAATTTTATAGCAAACTCCACTCTCACCAATGGTTTACTTCGACTTGCACAACTGCCATTGCTCAAAGGCAGCATGCACACCGCAGATTTATCGAACATAAGTCCAGTTCAAACAAACAGAAGTATATAGAAGCTAGAAGTAACGTTAAGAAAGAAATAGAGACAGCTAAGAGAGAATTTACCTAAACCACTAAAAAACGCATCGAAGCACAAAAAGTAGGAAATCGTGACTTCTGGAAAATCTACAACAGTGTAGTAAATAATGGGCAATCAACAATTCCCCCACTAGCCAACAATCACGAGGTTGTCTCCTCAGCAACTGACAAGGCTAATATGCTTGCCAGCCGGTTTGCCTCGAACTCCACACTGGACCCTTCCAACCGCCCCCTGCCTGACTTTCCTTTGCGGACAGACGCCACGCTAGACGATCTAAAAATCACTTCTGCTCAGATACACGCTATCATAAAAAACCTTGGCACTTCAAAAGCATGTGGACCTGATCCTATCCCAGCTGTGCTATTAAAATAGTGCTCAGCCGAAGTAGCTCCAGTTCTCTCCAAACTCTACAACAAATGCTTTAATGAATCATGCTTTCCGGGCTGTTGGAAACTGCTTCTGTAGTACCAGTATTCAAGAATTCTGACGAAAGAACTGACCCATCAAATTATCGCCCCATTAGCCTCCTCCCACTTTTCGTCAAAATATTTGAGACCATAATTTACCATGCTCAATCCATACCCTTACAGATGCTAAACTTCTGACTGACAAACAATATGAATTTAGACAAGCCAGTTCCACAGCAGACATCCTAACTGTAATATCTGAACGTATATACCATTCACTGGACAAAGCGGGGGAGGACAGAGCGGTAGCTTTAGATATGTCTAAGGCTGTCTTCTCAGGAAAATTAAATCATACGGTATCACTGGTAGAATACTTAACATAATTAAATCCTTCTTAGATAAGAGAAAAATCCGGGTTGTCCTCGGCGGTCGTACATTTAAACAGTGCCTTGTTGAGGGTGAAAATGTAATAAAAAAAGCACTTGTGCCTCCTCCACGTTTATACCCCCGACAAACCCGACATCAGCTAAATCCCACCCCTTCACAGTAGAGATCCCTGGATGTAAGGGAGCCTTCTACTCCAGTAGTTTATTCCCCAGGACCGCTAGACTTTGGAATTCCCTGCCGGGTCCCGACTTCCCCAACTGTACTGACATGCAGTAGTTCAAGTGCAACGTGAACGACATCTTGCTGGCCAACTTCATACACAGTACCCCTGATGCCTATGTCCCTGATCGTAGCCCCCTACAACAAAGTGGCAATGTGACTTGCTTGGGGTGAAAATGTAATAAAAATAAGAATATATACGAAAAATGTAATTTTATGCGTAAATTTTCAGTATTTAATCCAACAGTGCTCAATGCATAGGGAGAGCTAGGTAGTTAGTTATTGAAATATATATTGCAATCAAGCCAAACAGAATATTCCGCGTTTCATTCTTGTGAGAATTCGTCAGGATTATGTTTATATATATGTGTGTTTGTATATATATATATATATATATATATATATATATATATATATATATATATATGCATAGCCATATATGTTTATTTTTCATGATTCCTTAACGTGAATATAAATTATAAAATTAAGCTAAAATGGGGAAATAGTTTTTAATAACTATAAATATAAATAATTATATATATATATATATATATATATATATATATATATATATATATATATATATAAAGGCTTTGACTATAAAACTACCTTGAATATTATGCCTGAGAAATAGCTACTAGTTATAAGTGAAACGGGGGATTTTATCAAGCTTACTGTCCAAGAAAATTTGTTAAAAATCTGTAATATGCGTGTAAATAGAGGTTTGATTTTATTTATGTAAATATAGATATGTGAATATTTGTGTGTGTGTGTGTGTGTGTGTGTGTGTGTGTATGTATGTGTGTGTGTGTGCGCGCGCGTCTGTGTTCATATATACATTTATATACATTTATATACATATATATATATGTGTGTGTGTGTGTTTCTGTGTATATGGTATGGTAAAATTATGTCTGTGTATTTTAGTGTCCGCGTGTGAACTTGAAATTTTATAAAAACATGCATGCTATTATTATAATATATGTGTTCAGGGCTATGAACGAATCGGTATATATCTATGTATTATGGGTCATTTTCTGTTTTGTCAGTTTTAAGCTCGTGATGTTTTTTTGTGTATACGTATGTGTTTGGTTGCATATTGTATATGTATATACATACATACATACATATATATATATATGAGTTATATATACATACATACAGATACACACACACACACACACACACATATATATATATATATATATATATATATATATGAGTTGCAATTGAACTTCTGCTTATATGATTTTCTCCTCCGTTATTATTGATACTAATTCTCTCTCCCTTGTAAACCTTTGGAATAGCATAACATTTACTTATTAGTTTCTTAAATATATAGCAGAAAGTGTTTGCATTACTATACATATATAGCGAAATAAATACAGTTTTGTTTGGACATTTTGTCATTAGTTTGTAAAAATCAGAATTAACACAAATGTAAAAACAACTCGACAAACCTTACACAGATATACACATCTATTCATATATATATATATATATATATATATATATATATATATATATATATATATATATATATATATATATATCTTATCTAAGATTTGTTTGTGAATCCAGGAGAGTGTTCAATTATTAAGAAGATATAACCATACATGTAGTTAAACAAGTGGTACACTTCTAATTATATATATATATATATATATATATATATATATATATATATATACATTTATATTTCTTCCGGAGCTGACGTACCACAAAGATCATATCAACTGTTCGCTTGCCCTCTCGAAAACCATACGACGACTCTGTCTTGGCCCGTTCCTTTATTGTGCAGACAAGTTTTCATAGCATGCCTTTGATTTCTTCTTCTTAATGATCACGGTGTTGGCATTTTCGTCTTCACACTTCTGAAATATAGCAACACCGTGTTCGTTTATAGAAGACAAAGGTACTCTGTCATACAACGGCGATCTCCCACCAAAACCTGTAACTCTCAAAGCAGCAGGAAAACACCGGATCACAGTACCCATATTCAAATATGCCTAACACCTGGTCATTGAACTACAAGATCCAGAATCGCATCAAGCAAGCATCACAATCAGTGGCCACTTAAAGAGAAGAGTTTTATTTAACAACCTCAGACTCCATACAAAAATGCTAGTGTACAGAATGAATCACTACACTTCTGTAAGAATGTGAACCTTGGGCGACCTATAGCCGCCATATGAAGACTTTCCACATACGATGTCTCCAGAAGATCCTTGGAATCATATAGAAGGACAGAATGTCGTACACAGAAGTGCTGGGGACGGCAGGAAGCTGAAGCGTGAAGTCCATTGTTATCCAAGGTAAACTCAGGTAGTTGTGGTACATCATTCCAAATTTCAGCCACTTACTACCACGTAGAATTCTGTATAATCAAATTTCCCAAGGAAGACTCAGTTCCGTTGGACATATGAGTTTCAATAACCATATGAGTTTCAATAACCATGTCAAGATATCTAATAGACCTCTCCTAAGGAACAGCTTACTCCCCATTGGTATTTTTGCTCACAAATTGACCGTATTGAGAAGGCTAATAAAAAGCCATACAGCGAAGCATACAAAAAGACGTGCTCGCCAGCCGATTCTTACCGAACCCGGCACCTCTTTCACATGTCCGATTTGTGACTGTAGCTGACGGTCCAGGACTTGACTATTTAAACATTAACAGACTCAGAAGAAAATCGACATCATCGGATAATGATGAACGACCAAGAAGAAGATTATATATATATATATATATATATATATATATATATATATATATATATATATGTATATATATATATATATATATATATATATATATGTGTGTATATATATATATATTTACATAGGGGTCACCACTTATCAAGGCCCGGTGGCCACTCAGGGATAACGGTTATTGCGTGTACAGTAATCAATGAGATAGTATTGTAGTAATCATTCGTATTAGAGATTTGATAGAGTGTCTTACTTCAGGGGGCAGTTTGTCAAGAATTTGTTTATGTAGGACTTGAAGACGTCCAAGTTGTAGTCAGGTGGGAAACAGGCGAACAGAAGAGAGTTTCACAATCGTGCACTTCTGAGAAAGAAGCTCTGCTCATGGGATCTACGTTTGGATTTAGGCACAGATAAAGAGTGGGGAAAAGTATTGACAGTAGTTTCAGCTAGACGGGTGTTTCTTGTGAAAGTTGGCGAGGGGGGACGAGAGGTTGGAGATCAGACGAGCACATTCCATGGAAATAACGATAAAACAAAGACAGGCTCGCAACGCCTCTTCTGTCGGAGAGAGGCTGCTGGGAAGAGAAAAGGGCATCCCCCACCAAACCACGAAGTCTATTTTGTACTCTGTCAAGGCAGGATAGGCTGTTTTTAGAAGCTCCTGCCCAGATGTGGCAGCAGTACTCAATCCTTGGACGTACTTGGCTTTTATACAGATAGAGAATTGCATCAGTAGTGAGATATCTTCTCGAGCGGTAGAAGGATCCCACCATTTTCCCAGCGTCCTTAGCAACAAACCTGATGTAGGTGTTTTCAGATCAGGAGTAAAGGTCAAACCCAGAAGCTTGTCAAAACATGGAGCCTCCTTAAGGCGAGAGCCATCCATTTCAATTGATGCCAAATGGGGATCAGAGCGTTGATGATGTAAAGATAGAAGCTTGGTTTTGGATGCATTAAAAGTCACCAGACACCTGTTCCCCCATTGTACCACGCGCTCAAGTTCAAAGGAGAGAGAATTAGAGAGAACTTTGTAATTTACGGCCTTTGATGTGTTGCCATAGATGGTCGTGATATCAGCATAGATGTCAACGAATGATTTAATTTTGTGTTTTGGGAGATCATTGATGTAGATCAGGAAGAGAGTTGGGCCCAGGATGGACCTATGAGGGACTCCCGCATTAATACTGTGAGCCTCTGATTTCTGCCCATCAACCACTACTCTTATGAACCTATCAGAGAGAAATGATTTAATGATTGAGAAAATATTTCCAGTAATACCGTAGCTGGAAATCTTGTGAAGTAGGCCCTTATGCCATACCTTATCGAATGCTTTCGATAGTTCAAGAGCAATTGCCATGGAAAGGAAACCTTTGTCAAGAGATTCACTAATCCTATGTGATATAACCGTTAGCACATGTGCTGTAGATCTTGCAGAGCGGAAACAATATTGCATGTCACTAAGAAGGTATTTTCTGCTGAGGTGGTTGGCTACTTCTTTATTTAATATGGATTCCAACATTTACTCATGGCACACAGGAGAATTCTTAAATACAGGGCATACTGATGAGGTTTTCCATGGTGTTGGAAAGCACTTCTCCTTAAGGCAACGCTTAAACAGTTTTGTAAGTATGGGGGTATGTTCTGGTTGGAGCTCTTTCAGCACTCCACCTGGAATGCCGTCAAGGCAAGTTGCTTTACGGGAATCAAGGTTCTTGATTAGCTTGGCGACCTCATGCACAGATATTTTGTATGTTGCATAGCGTGTTGTCTGTTATAGGAGGAAATATGGGGAGTTGATGGCCATTGTCGCATAGGGTAGAATTAGCTGCAAAGTTCTTGGTCTTGTCTGATGCTGACGAGATGACCTCTGGTCCATTGATAATGGTTGGAATAGAACGCACACTTCTGTTCAGGATCCTATTTGTCATTTGCCAAAACTAGTGAGAACCAAGCCGCTGATCCGCTACTTTGGATTTAATAGAAAGTAGAAAAATGAAAAGAGAGCTATATAGCTCCCTTTCATTTTTTATTACTCTTTTACAGTGGTTGCTCGCAGTCCTGAAAGCAGCTTTAGTCTCAGTGCATCTATTACGTTGGTAGCTATGGAAAAAGTTATTTCTGTGCGCGATAGCAGCAGCACATTAAGGGGAGAACCATGGCTGGCTGTTAGCTTTTTGTTGGAATTTTTTGGATGGTATGAATCGGTCTATGCCTACAATTAACCATTCGGTCAGGTCTGATACTATAGAGGAGACATCCTTTTTAAACATGGAATGCAGAGATAGGTCAGATATGAATTTACGGAAGCTATCCCAGTCAGCCATAGAGTATCGATATACAGTATGGTGGAGAGGTACGTCTGAAACTTATTACATTTCATTTTTATCTTAACTGCTACAACAGAGTGGTCAGAGGATCCCAGAGGAGATAGAACCGAACATAAACACAGCTCAGGGGAAGTTGTGAGGAAAGGGTCTAGAAGGCTTCCATATTGACCGGTAGTATCGGGCACACGGGTGGGTTCGTGAACAATCTGAGTGAGGTCAGAGGCAATGGCAAAATCATGACAAACCCTTCCCTCGTCATCGGTTTTATTTGAGTGGGGCAACCATTCCACATTATGGACATTGAAGTCACCCCACATGTGAATGTTAGCCGAAGGATGAGCAGACAGGATGTCGTCAATTTTCTCACATATGGTCTTAAAGATAGTAACGCCACTGTTGTGGGGGCGATAGAGGGCAAATATAAATGCAGTGGTGTAAGCTAGGGCAACCCGAAAGCACATATAAGGTAAATTAGAGTCTTCTCTGGAGATATACCTACGACATGGAAAGCCATCTTTGATGTAGGCACATATTCTATGCCCATGGCGATCTTGGGGGTCAGATTTAGCTGTTAAGTTAGAGTATCCTTTAATTATGAATTCGTCTAGAGAAGTGGTTTGCCCCATGCCAGTTTCACTTAGAAAGAATATGTCAGGTTCCGTCTCCTGTAATTGCGTTTCAACCTCTAAAATGTTGGAACGTAGACCCCTGATGTTGGAGAAGGATACCTGGTAGTATGAGTCTACGTTGGAGGATGGGCTTCTAGGTTTATTCGTGTTTATTTTTTGGAGATTTGTCATGATTCTTGAGGTTTTGGAGTTTGTGGAGCAGGTCGGTAGACTTGGTTCGAGCAGGACAGAGAGGGAAAATAAGAGAGAAAAAGACAAGAAATTTGTTTTTTTTTTGTAGCACATGATAAGGTAAAGCCGTAACAATTACTCACTAGTATGGCATCGAGAGACCCTACCAGAGACTACTGTATGGTCCAGAATCCATTCACCAAATGGCAATACAGCAGCCCAGGCACTCTTCACCTGATGATACGACAGCCTCCTTAGTGATTAATCCAAGGTTCGGGTCCCTGACTATCAGGAGGGTAACGTCAGCCCAGGTGAAACGTTTACCTCCAACACCCTTACTAGTGACATGACCACAAGGATTGACATAGAAACAGAAATTTTTCCGACATCTCAGGCTACGCTTTACAAAGTACTACCGACCTGGATAGCAGCTTTTTCTTCATCCTTTGTCAGAAAAAATCATTCATTGGAAATGAGGACTGAAGGACAAAAAAGGAGAAGCGAGAGTTACTGGAGCTGCCGATAACACATCTACATGCATTATCTACTCTCCATTGAGAAAAAATAAAATAAAATAAAAATAAATAAATAAAATAAATAAATAAATAATAAGAAAAAGGTGAGAAGGACTTATTAATATCTACTTAAAGTCCGTTGCCGCATACCCGGCTTAGGGTAGTACTTGAAGATAGTCTCCCCTCCCATGTTAATGCATGGATACGTTTTGCCTTTATCTAGGTCGAGTTGGATGTTCGACCGTTCCAGCTCCACCCCATAATAAATATGCTATAATGGAACTTTTATCAGATTGAAAAAGTCTGGTTATTTTTAACTCGTTTAAAAATCTGGTTAAGAAGTAATACCTTTAGGGTTATGTATTAACTTTAGCTAGAAGTAATGCATACTTTAGAAGAAAAAAGCCGCGTGTTTTCGAGTTCAGACA